>NC_064855.1:5166937-5456937 GCF_024139225.1 Suncus etruscus | reverse complement strand
CATGTGAATGTATGAGAGAACTGGAAAGCCTGTGTAGAGTACAGGTGGGGGTGGGGTGGGATGGAGGGAAATTTGGGACATTGGTGGTGGGAATGTTCCACTGAAAAGGGATGAAAGGGGGTGTTCTTTACATGACTGAAACCTAATCACAATCATATTTATAATTATGATGTTTAAATAAAGATATTATATATATATAAAAGAATAAAATTCCAGAACCAGACAAGCTTTTAGATGATTTCTATCAAAAAATACAATAAAATTAAGTTAAAAAAAAAAAAGATACTATATACAGTTGCATGGGGGGGGCGCAAAAATCCTAGGGTGCATGACAGAAAATAATTGAGAAGCACTGGACTAAAGTAACCTCTGAGTGCCACCAGGTGTGGCCCAAAAACCAAAATAAAATAAAAGAGTATTGGAGAAATGATACCTTTCATTCTTGGAGCAAAGAATGCACAAGATCAAACATTATCTGAGGCATGGCAGGTCCTTAATGCTTAAAACACCACAGAGTTGTTTTGTGAGATTTTTTCCCAATACCTATAACTTTTTCTAGGCCTTAATATTATAACAATAAACAAGATGCAAGTCCTTTCACCATGAAGTTCAGATCCAGTAAAATGAACATATTGGTAAACAGGCTAGTGTAATTCAGATTAAATCCTGGAATTGAGTACTTGGTATTTGGCATTCCTACTAAACCCCATCACCTTAGATGATACTTAGAGTTAGACCAGAAAGAACTGAGTATGAATGACCTAGAAAAAGGGCCAAAAGATTTTTATCAGAAAGAGGAGAAATCATGTAAAAAACCCGAGTTATAAGAAACAGAGTAAATGTTAAAGCTTTTTGATATACTTTAAATATAAAAGATGATAGTATTAGTGAAAGTTTAAATATGAGTAAAAAAATAGCCATGCTGACAGAGCATGTTGTAATTATTATTTGTCCTAGAGCTATAGAAAAATAATTTTAAAATATTAAGCAAGAAATTTTGTTGTCAGTTTTATGATTAAGAAAAATTACTTTTGCAATGAACAATTGGCTGCTATATAGAAAAACAAAATTTTCCACATTATGAGAATTTTACCAAAATGTATAAAGATAAGGTTAGTTACAACTAAAATTCAAATTTAGGAATCAGTGTGCAACTAAATTGTATTCAAAACTATTAGCTCTTTCTCTTTTTTTGTTGTTCTTCCCTGTCAAATTCTCTTTTCTCCATGGTGCTACTTACTTTTAAGTGACTGTCTTCTAGAGCAATGAAAAATAGTCAGTAATGTCAGCTAAGAAAAAATAATTAAACTCAAGAGAGAAAAATTAAATGTAAAGGAGAAAATATTTTCTTATCTTCATTTGAAAAATAGGCAGTTCTTGGAATAAAGATAAGGATTTTATGACATTGTTTGCCTTTTCTCAGAAGAAAGTTTCCCCCTGGTCCCCATTTCCCTAAACATTCAGTTAAAAAAATAAATTGTTTTGATGTAAATTTAAAAAGTGACATCAACATATCTTCAAAACAATTGTGTTAGGTGCTTGAAGATATGATTCTTATAATGTTTTTCTTCCATAATTAAAACTATTTGAATACAGATTTTTTAAAAAAATCTTGTACATAGAAAAAATATAGATATCTTTGAATATCAGTCAGGATATATTTAGAATATAAGTTAAATATTAAAGAAATATTTAAAAGTGTATCCCTTTCTCTTCACTATATTAACTCTCTTGTTTCTTCTTAAAATGTATGACTCAGATATTTATTATTTTTAAAAAACTCTTTAAATCTCAATACCTAGTCCATCAGTTTGAACTTTAGCAACTGTTTCTGTTAATTTTTAACAGGAACAAGTTTTCTTCACTCTCATGCATGGGGCTGTCATGACTGTCCCATTTGGCTTCTTCATGATGATGTGACATGGTAACACCTTCTACAACCCTCCCTTCCATGCCTTTTCACCAAGCTTTGCTTCTCTCTGCCCTCGTTGGGTGAGTCCCATTACTATGAGTCAAGAAACCTTTGTTGACCTCCACAGGGACTTGAAAGTATTAACCATCTGCTGATCTTCATTCTTCCTGGAGCAAGCATTCTACTCAGTTTATGAATGTCTGATGAGATTTTCAAAGGTCCACAGCTCTAGCACACAACACAGATAACATACCTTGCTTATTAGCAGAACCCATAATTGCTGTTTATAGAGTAAATTGTCTAGGAAGAGTAAGAATATTTCTTTTGTTGTTTTTTTCTTTGTTTCTCAGACTTAAAAACTCTCCTTTCGATAGTCATTTCCCTGAATGCAATGCCTTGTTAAGGGGACCTAGATGGAGAGAGACTGGGAAGAAGATCCATCTGTCTTAGTCCCTTATTTACTGTACTTCTTAAAAGTCATCTTAATTGTCCTGTCATTTTGAAATACAGGACATCTTAGTCATGACAGAATAATCTATGAGGTGGGAAGTTCAAGACTTCAGTTAAAAGTTAAAATTGCGGAGCCAAAGCTGTTGACATGGATAGAATTTTTTTCTTCTTCTCATCTTACTATGAAGATGTGGCCTAAATGGAGCATGAGAAGAATTTCTCTCTTTAGAAAATGGGGCCTTATGTCATTCCATCTAAACTGAAAACTGGGCTCTTGGAGACCTGCTCCAGACACTCCGACTTACTCTGCATTCTGGCATGCTTAGGTTTTCCTATCTATAGATTGGAGATCATGTAACCATGGACCACAGAAAGCCTCCATGAACAGCAAATGATTTGGTACCATAAAGCACTTAGAAAAAAGTGCTTGAATAGGAGGCAAAAAAATTCCTAAACACTATCATTTTTTAGCTGCAAAGTGCTTAATTTTTCCTAGATAAACCTGTTAGTGCCTTAATGCTTCTCTGATTATTTTATTGCAGTCTTCTCACTATCTAATTACCTGGGCTCTATATAGAGAAAGGTTATTGCCTTATTAACTACCTTCAGTAATCTTAAGAAAACTCTGTGATTAACAGAAGTAAAGTGTCTTTCCAAATAATATATATTCCCATTTGCCCTTTTATGACCTTAGTCGGTAATACCTAAAGAATTGTATTTGTATAAAAGGTCCCCTAAATGCCGGAGCAGTGGCACAGAGGTAGGGCACTTGCCTTGCACGTGACTGACCCAGGACAGTCTGCGCAGTTTGATCCTTCCGTGTCCCATATGGTCTCCCAAGCCAGGAGAATTTCTGAGCACATAGCCAGGAGTAACCCCTGAGCGTCACAGGGTGTGGCCCAAAAACAGAAATAAAGTTCCCTAAACATTCAAGTATATGTTACCCTTTTCTTAAATTTGATGACATTGTATTAAAAATAAATTGCATTAATTCTTCATGTGGGATTTTAGAAAAAAATCACTTCTGTGAAATGCCTTGAGGTCAAACCAAACATCAGCGACTAAAAATCTAGGAAAGATATTACAATTCAGAAATCCGGCAGTCAATGAAGAAAGGTATATTAAAGTATTTTCAGAAACGTTTCTTGAAATTTTTGACTCCTGTGTCAAAGAGAAAGTGCTTTCCTTATACGTGGCCCATGCAATTTCTAATTGTTGACACTAAGAAAACTAAATGCCAAACAAAATAAATCTAATAGAATTTTCTAAGTATGAAATTACGAGGTAGATCTTTAACTGTGCTTCAGGAAATATTTACATCAAACAAATATTTTGAGTGATTTGAAGGGAGAAAATACCGAGTTACCTAGGGGCTAGAGAGAGATAGGGGTAAGGAGCTTCCCTTGTACAAGACCAACCTGGGTTCAATTCAGAAACCAAATATGGTCCCCTGAGCATCTCCAGGTGTGATCTCTGAGTATAAAGCCAGGGATGGGCCCTGAGCACAGCAGAATGTGACACAAACAACTCCACCCACTTTACACATGATAATGTATTCACAACGACACATACATTCAGGTAGTGAAACATGAAACGTGCCTTCAAAAATGAAACATGACTTCAAAGTTCACAGCATTATGAAAATTTTTACATTTTTCCACTACCCATTTTTTATCTGCCAGATTTTTTTTTGTTTGGTTGGTTGTTTTATTTGTTTCTGGTTGAGGACAAAACTCAGCAGGGCAATGCTCAGGGCTTATTTTTATATCTGCACTCAGAAATTTTTCCTGGTGATGCTCAAGGGACTATTTGGGACGATGCAGGATCACCTGCATGCAAGGTAAATGCCCTTCCTGCTGCGTTATCTTTCCAGCCACTTCTGCCAAGTTTTTAAACAGAAGGAAAAAAAATACTATTTTTCAAATTCTAAAAAAAACTGGATTGAGTAAAACTCATTTAAATTGTTAGGCTTTTATAAGAAATGAGTTAAAATGTGTGTACATTATCTAGGTAATTGTGTTATGAGTGATAAAGGAAAAAGGCTTACTCGTTTTTACAACAGTAAATTCCCCTTTTAAAGATCACCTTTCTCCAATATTACAGAAATTATAACTATATCAGTATTAATGATTGAACTAAGTACAGCATGAGCTAAGTACACTCAAAAAGTGAGATTTACTCAAACACATACTTATGCCTGCTGTTTGGTATGTAGAAGTCAAAGTCAATGCTTGCATCAGTGATGGGCACTCGAAAGCACCATTTGCCATGTCATCAGCAAATAATAACAATTTACACATTTGTTCTCCAAATGCATAGTTGTTAAGACTTTGCTTCCAACTCTATGTTCCTCTTTGAAGTACTTTGGGGTGGATACAGTGATTCATAAAGAGATATTGATGATTCACTTAAAATTATTAATTAAAAAAGGTAAATAAACCAAGACAAAAAAATAAAAATGAGTTGTTGTATTAGCTTGAATAATGGATTTTTTCATTTCTTATAAGGACTTTTAGTGTATGTTTTAGCTTATATGGGCTGTAGTGATAGCACAGTGGTAGGGCATTTGCCTTGCACAGGACCAACCCAGGACGGACCTGTGTGATTCCAGGCATCCCATATGGTCCCCTGAGCCTCCCAGGAGAAATTTCTGAACAGAGCCAGGAGTGATCCTGAATGCCACCATGTGTGGCCCCAAAAAAACAAAACAAAACAAGTCAAAAGAGGAAGATCATATGATTGAATCACATGTGCATTTTAGGAAATTATTTTTCATTTTCTGAGTTAACTTTGGTACACAAAATTCTTTTTTTAATTTTTTTTGGGGGGTCACATTCGGCAGCGCTTAGAGATTACTCCTGGCTCTACACTCAGAAATCACCCCTGGCAGGCATGGGGGACCATATGGGATGCCGGGATTCAAACCACCCTCCTTGCACATGCAAAGCGAACACCTTACCTCCATGCTATCCCTCTGGCCCCTAATCTTTATGTCTTAGAACAAGGTCATCACACAGACCCACCAGGAAAATTCTAGAAAATTCCAAACCTAGTTCAGTGGAACCTTTTATTTCATTTCCCACTCCCATAAGTAACCTTAGGACCTTAGGGCTTGTTTTTATTTGACATTGCCTTTCCTCGACTCTTCTTTCAATCCCATTCATAATCCCGATCATCAGTGACATCCTCTCCTGAGTTATTTCACTTGGCTTGAGCCCTCCAGCTCCACGTATGTTGTGCCAAAGACAGTTTCATCTTAGAGCTGAGTAATATTCCTCTGGACTTATGAATACTTTAAGTTCTCCTTTAGTTTCTCATCTGTCATTGGGTATGTGAGTTGTTTTTAGAGGTTGTTTCAGATCAATTGTAAACAAGACAGTAATGAAGTGTTCAGATAAAACCTGTTTAATTAATGCTTCTCGCCTTCCTCCACCCTAGCCCACCCCCGCCCTCCCACTGTGCACACACACTTTGAAATGTAAGGTAACTAGATTTTTCTTTTTTGAGAAGTCTTCTTAGCATTTTCTCTTAAAGCCAGACTAATTTTTATCCCTACCAGCAAAAAAAGAATTCCTTTCACTTTCACCAGCCCTGTTGTTTTGGGTTTGGGGTACAGACTCTTTTCAGGGGCCTGGGTATGTATATCATTTGTTTACTCACAGGTAATGAGTGAGAAAAAAAATTTTTTCCTGTGCCAGATGACCATCGGTTGATGTTAATGGCAATGTGGCTGAGTTCTTCTCATGATTTTGATAGATTTCTTGTTTCTTTCATTGTTGAAATCCTTCTTTTTCTAAGCTCAGTAATCAGGAAAGGCAGTGTACCAAGAAAAAAGACTACCATGGCTCTAGAACAATCACCAGTTTGCTGATAGTTATTTTTTTAATATTTTGTTTCTTTCTTTAAACATCTTGAGTACAAATATGATTGTGATTAGGTTTCAGTCATATAAAGAACACCCCCCTTCACCAGAGCAACATTTCCACCACCAATGTCCCAAATCTCCTCCATCCAACCCCACACCTGCTTGTACTCTAGACAGGCTTTCCAGTTCTCTCATTCCTTCACATGATTATGGTACTTCTCAGTGCAGTTATTTCTATAACTGCACTCACCACTCTTTGTGGTGTTCTTCATTGAAGTGAGCAGAAAGTTCCAGCCCTCCTCTCATTGTCTCTGAGAATTGTTGGAAAAATGATGTTTATTTTTCTTAAAACCCAAAGATGTCTCTCTCTCTTTCCCTCTGACTTTTTTCACTCAGCATGATAGATTCCATATACATCCATGTATAGGAAAATTTCATGTCTTCATCTCTCCTGATGGCTGCATAATATTCCATTGTGTATATGTACCACAGTTTCTTTAGCCCTTCGTCTGTTGAAGGGCATCTTGGTTGTTTCCAGAGCCTGGCTATTGTGAATAGTGTTGCAATAAATATAGGTGTGAGGAAGGGGTTTTTGCATTGTATTCTTGTGTTCTTAGGGTATATCCCTAGGAGTGGAATAGCTGGGTTGAATGGGAGCTCAATTTACAGATTTTGGAGGAATCTCCATATCGCTTTCCATAGAGGTTGGACTAAATGGCATTCCCACCAGCAGTGGATAAGAGTTCCTGTCTCTCCACATCCCCGCCAACACTGCACTGTTTATTCTCATTCTTTGTGATGTGTGCCATTCTCTGTGGTGTGAGATGGTATATCATCATTGTTTTGATTTGGATCTCCCTGATGATTAGTGATGAGGAGCATTTATTCATGTGCCGTTTGGCCATTTATATTTCATTTTTATCAGTGTCTGTGCATTTCTTCTCCCCATTTTTTGATGGGATTAGATGTTTTTTTCCTGTAACATTCTGTCAGTGCCCTGTATATTTTGGTTATTAGCCCCTTATATGATGGGTATTGGGTGAATAGATTCTCACACATGGTGAGTGGCTCTTGTATCCTTGCACTATTTCTTTTGAGGTGCAGAAGCTTCTCAGCTTAATATAGTCCCATCTGTTATTCTCTGCTTTCAATTGTTTGGAAAGCGCAGTTTCCTCCTTAAAGATGCCTTTACTCTCAATGTCATGGAGTGTTTTACCTATGTGTTGTTCTATATACCTTATGATATCAGGTCTGATATCAAGGTCTTTAATCCATTTGGATTTTACCTTCATACATGATGTTAACTGGCAGTCTATGTTCGCTTTTTTGCAAGTGGCTAATCAGTTCTGCGAGCACCACTTGTTGAAGAGTTTTTCCCTGCTCCACTTAGGATTTCTTGCTCCTTTGTCAAAAATTAGGTGATTGTATGTCTGGGGAACGTTCTCTGAGAACTCAAGCCTATTCCACTGATCTGAGGATCTGTCTTTATTCCAATACCATGCTGTTTTGATAACTACTGATTTGTCATACAGTTTAAAGTTGGGAAAAGTAATGCCTCCCATTTTCCTTTTTCATAGGAGTGCTTTAGATATTCTACAGTGTTTATTGTTCCAGATGAACTTCCTAAGTGTTTGATCCACTTCTTTGAAGAATGTCATGGGTATCTTTAGAGGGATCACATTATATCTGTATAATGCTTTGGGGTGTGTTGCCATTTTCATGATGTTATTCCTACCAATCCATGAGCAGGGTATGTGTTTTTATTTCCATGTGTCCTCTCTTATTTCTTGAAGCAGGGCTTTATAATTTTCTTTGTACAGGTCCTTCATATCTTTGGTCAAGTTGACTCCAAGATATTTGAGTTTGTGTGGCACATATGTGAATAGGAATGCCTTCTTGATGTCTATTTCTTCCCTATCATCATTGGTGTATAAAAAGGCCATTGATTTCTGTGTGTTAATTTTGTAGCCTCTCACCCTGCTATATGAGTCTATTATTTCTAGAAGCTTTTTGGTAGAGTCTTTAGGATTTTCTAAGTAGATTATTATGTCATCTGCAAACAGTGAGATCTTGACTTCTTCCTTTCCTATCTGGATTCCCTTGATATCTTTTTCTTGCCTGATCATTATAGCAAGCACTTCCAGTACTATGTTGAAGAGGAGCGGTGAAAATGGACAGACTTGTCTTGTACCAGAATTTAGAGGAAAGGCTTTTTGTTTTTCTCCATTGAGGATAATATTTGCCATTGGCTTGTGGTAGATGGATTTAACTAGATTAAGAAAGGTTCCTTCCATTCCCATCTTGCTGAGAGTTTTGATCAAGAATCGGTGTTGGACCTTATCAAATGCTTTCTCTGTGTCTATTGATATGATCATGCTATTTTTATTTTTCTTCTTGTTGATGTTGTGTATGATGTTGATAGATTTATGGATTTTAAAGCATTCTTGCATTCCTGGGATAAAACCTACTTGGTCATGGTGTATGATCTTCTTGATGATGCATTGGTCCTATTTGCCAGGATTTTGTTGAAGATCTTTGCATCAGCATTCATCAGGGATATTGGTCTGTAATTTTCTTTTTTGGCAGCATCTCTGTCTGGTTTTGGTATCAAGGTGATGTTGACTTCATAAAAGCTGTTTGGGAGTGTTCCTGTTTTTTTCAATTTCATGGAAGAGTCTGGCTAGGATTGGTAGTAGCTCCTCTTGAAAGGTTTGAAAGAATTCATTAGTAAATCCATCTGGGCCTGGGCTTTTCTTTTTAGGCAGATGTTTGATTGCAGTTTCAATTTCCTCCATAGTGATGGGGGTGTTTAGATATGCTACATCCTCCTTACTTAATTATGGAAGGTTATAGATGTCCAAGAATTTTTTCATTTCTTCTAGGTTCTCATGTTTAGTAGCATAAAGTTTCTCAAAGTAGTCTCTGATTACCCTTTGGATATCTTTGATATCTGTCGTGATCTCCCCCTTTTCATTTCTAATACGGGTTATCATGTTTCTCTCTCTCTTTCTTTGTGAGTTTTGCCAATGATCTATCAATCTTGTTTAATTTTTCAAAGAACCAACTTCTGCTTTCGTTGATCTTTCGGATTGTTTTTTGGTTTTCCACTTCATTGATTTCTGCTTTCAGCTTTGTTATTTCCTTCTGTCTCCCTATTTTTGGTTCCTTTTGTTGGTCATTTTCTAATTTTATGAGCTGCGTCATTAAGTTATTCAGGTATGCCCCTTCTTCCTTCCTGATACATTCTTGTAAAGCTATAAAGTTTCCTCTCAGGACCACCTTTGCTGTGTCTTGTAGATTCTCGCAGTTTGTGTCTTCATTATCATTTGTCTCCAGGAAAGTTTTGATTTCCTCTTTGATTTCATCTCAGACCCACTGGTTGTTCAGTAGCATGCTGTTTAATTTCCAATTGTTGATGTTTTCTTCTGTGTGCCTTTGTAGTTCACATCTAATTTCAGAGCCTTGTGGTCAGCAAAAGTAGCCTGCAAGATTTCTATTCTCTTTATTTTATGGAGGTATGTTTTATGTGTCAGCATGTAGACTATCCTGGAGAATGATCCATGTACATTGGAGAAGAATGTGTATCCAGGTTTTTTGGGATGGAGTGTCCTATATATATTTACTAGTCCTCTTTATTCCATTACTCTTTTCAGGGCTAGTATGTTTTTGTTGGGTTTCAGTCTGGTTGACCTATCAAGTGTTGACAGGGCCGTGTTGAGGTCTCCCACAATTATTGTGCTATTATTGATGTCTTCTTTCAGATTTGTCAGTACTTGTATTAGATATTTTGCTGGTCTCTCATTGGGTGCATATATGTTTAATAGTCTGATTTCTTCCTGTTGCACATATCCCTTGATTAGTACATAGTGTTCATCTTTTCCCTTACCACTTTTCTGAGTATAAAGTTGATGTCATCAGATATTAATATGGCCACACCAGTTTTTTAAGAGTGTTGTTTGCTTGGATGATTTTCCTCCAGCCTTTGATTTTGAGTCTATGTTTGTTCTGGCTATTCAGGTGTTTTTCTTGTAGGCAGCAGAAGGTTGGATTCATCTTTTTGACCCATTTTGCCACTCTGTGTCTTTTGATTGGTGAATTTAGTCCATTGACTTTGAGGGAGATGATTGTCATAGGATTTAATGTCATCTTTGTAGATAAGTTTGCTGTGTTTTGTGGTCTCTCTTGTCTTAAAGTAGACCTGTTAGTTTTTCCTTTAAGGCTTGTTTATCATCTGTGAAATTTCTGAGCCATTGTTTATCAATTAAGCTATGTATTCTTCCTTCAAACCTGAACGTGAGTTGGGCTGGATGCAGTATTCTTGGTGAGGCATCCATTTCATTCAGTCTTGTCACAAGACATCCTACCACTGTCTTCTGGCCTTGAGAGTTTCTTGTGACATGTCTGCTGTAAGTCTTAGGGATGCTCCTTTGAATGTAATTTCCCTTTTTGATCTTGCTGCTTTCAGTATTCTATCTCTATCTGTGAGATTTTTCATTGTAACAAGGATGTGTCTTGGGGTGTTTTTCTTCGGGTCTCTTTTAGCTGGTATTCTTCAGGCATGCAGGATTTGATTGCATGTAGTCTTTTACTCTGGGAGTATCTCTTTGATAATATCCTTGACAGTTGATTCTTCCTGGGTATCTTCTACCTGGGCCTCTGGAACTCCAATAATTATTATGTTGTTTCTGTTGAGTTTATCAAAGATTTCTATTTTCATCTGTTCACATTCCTTGAGTACTTTTTCCATTGCCTGATTGTTTGTCATAAGTTTCTTTGCCAATTTCTTCTGCTGTGTTGAGTTTTTCTGCATCTCGTCTTCCAGCACACCGATTCTGTGCTCAGCTTCTGATACCCTGCTGGAGAGGCGATCCACTGAGTTTTTCAGTTCAGCTACTGTGTTTTTCAGATCTGTTATTTCAGTTTAGAATTTTCTGCTTTCTGTCTTTGTGTTCTGCTTGGATTGATCTATGCTTTCCTTGAGTTCTATAAACATCTTCCATATTTCTATTCTAAATTCCTTATCCGTGAGGTTAATCAGATAGTTGGAATTTTTTAGGTCACCAGAGCTATTGTCTTCATTCTCTGTGAATGGTGTTTGCCTGCGAGGTTTCCCCATTGTCACGCTTGTAGTGTGAGTTTTTCTGGGTGTTTTGGTGGGGTTCATTGGTTAGAAATAGTGCAGGGCTGCAAAGCTAAGAGCTCTTCTGAGGCCTCTAGGTGACAGTTTTTTTGGGGGTGCGTCCCTAGGCCTCTGAGGAGAGCTCATGTATTAATGAAAGACAGACAGGCAGAGCAAAGGTTTCCCTTGAGGTCCTCAGAGTCCTAAAAGGCACAGCAGGGCGGAGCCTCCACAGGCCAGAGGGCTCAGCTTTTGCCTGGCAGCCCCCAGCCAGACTTTACTCAGTCGCTGTGCAGCTTCAAAATGCAGTGTTTTGGGGGTGCGCTCCCTAGGACTCTGAAAAGAGCTTCAGGTATTCATGAAAGACTGCTGATAGTGTTTTAAGGCTCCTGTAAATTTGGAAGCCAGGATTATCTGGCTGTAGCAATGGAATCTTTGGATTCTGGCCAGAGAGCTAGAGACACATGGGCCACAGATGAGAAGCAAAACCTTTTGCAGAGTTGTGTCTGCATTTCGAAATTTGACTTGCTCAGTTCTATTTCATTTTTGCTAGCTCATTTTCCTGAAACTGCTTCTTTGTTTAGTTCTGAGGTTTTACTTGAGATATTTTATTTTCTGTGTTTGTAACATTAAAAAAAAATGGCTCCCTGAGAGAAAGCATGTGAAAGCATGAATCACTATAATACTACATTTAGGTAGGACTATTCTTCAAAAACCTTCATGTTTATTAAAGCGTTTGACTCTAACAACAAAGTATAGCAAATAGAGTCAATATTGTATTAACTTTTCAATTACAGGCAATTTTTTTAAAGCTAGTTAACTGTGTAGCTAAGCAAGGGAGTCAATGAAGTTTTATCTGCCAGCACCTCAGGTAGCTACTTGGTGGTGTCATTTAATGAGTGTTTGCTTCAATATCTCTCTTCTGACAAAACAGCCTTCTAGAACGTTCTCTAAAATTATGCTATGCACTTATAATATATTATAAAGACAGACACAAGCAAGAAATTCTCACTGTTTCATGCTTGGGTAATTTCTAAATGCATATGTTTGGTGGAAGGAATAAAGCATTTATTTATTATTCAGATAAACCAGTAGCAATTTTAAACCTTGGTGGAACCTAATGCTAGGAAAAAGAGAGAGAATTCCTTCTGGGTTCAGCTATGTTACAGATTCACTGGTATTGCATCCTGCATCTCACCTGGGGCGTATCATTGTCTGCAAGGACATAAAGCCTTCAGTGTAAATTAGGTTCTCACACTGCTACATGCCTCTGAGTGAAAAACCATGATTTATGCCTATTTGGGGCAACTCTGGCAGCTATTTTATCCAATATTAAGCCCCACAGTCAATCATTCATAATAAAAGTGAAGTCTGTATAACTCATTGAGATACAGAGAGAACCAACTCCTTGTAAGCTGACAGAGCTTACAAACAACCAAATGACAGTCATTTTTAAATGGGTCTATATCATACAATTCATATTTTATTTTTCTCTAGACACAACCCCAAGTATTAGGTAATTTCTACAAAACTGTAAGAATGGAGAGCAGAGGACCTTTTTGATATCTGATATTTAAAGGTAGAGCCATGCCAATTTGGGAAGGTCTGAATAGATTCAAAAAAAACATCCATATGACTTCAATAATAGGAAAGAAAAATGGATAAGCAAGAGAGGGAGGTTATCTGGCAGAGAGCAAATTTAATTGAGATTCTAATTCAATGACTGCAACCTATATTTTTCCCAAGATATTTTTTGCCAAAAATTATGTAAGATCTTTAAAAGTCTTTGTAAGCATCTTAAAGGAACCCAATCCATTTCATGGCATCTAACACTCTCAGATTATGCCTACTGAGCTGACATTTTTTTCTAATCTCCATGAGGCAAAATAGTAAATGCTTCAGATAAGCCAGAAATTGGTTTCAAGAAGGAATGGCACACAGGTTGATGGCATAAGGAGCAGGATGATGCACAGGGCTTGTGGCTGCCCAGGTTTGCCTGCATGGCTCTTTGAGGACTGTCATGGTGAGTCTGATGGGCCCAGCCATTCTGGGCTAGAACAACATGGCAGCACTGGGCTGAATGTGGCTCTCAGTTGCCACAGGACTCCTGAACTCTGTAGGAATGATTCCTCCAACCCACAGGAAGAGGCTAGAAGCATTGGTTGGTAGCATCTCTTATAATAAGAAATTTCAGTGTTGCTGTCCTTATTCATAGTATTTTCTCTGAGCTTCTATTCATGTGTATGTATTTATCTTTGTGAGATTTTTTACTCTAAAATAAGATTCATTAGTAATAGTTTTGTGATATGTATACTGTTCATACCTTACTACTGAAATATGATAAATCAAGAAAAAATTAAATAACATAAAGCTATCTCCAATACATATCTACTTTAGAAATATTAATTTTACTCATTAGAGTTTAATGCAAATTTCCTTCTTATATTTAAGATATATACATTTGTATATATATTTATATACTTTTATTCAAAAAAACTTAATGCTAAGAAATTAAGGAAGTGGGGCTGGAGCAATATCACAGCAGGTAGTGCCTTTGTCTTGCATGCAGTTGACCTGAGTTTGATCCCCAATATTCCATATGGTTCCCCAATCTTGCTAAGGGAAATTCTAAGTGCAGAGCCAGAAGTAACCCCTGAGTGATTCTGGGTGTGTCCCAAAAAACAAAATAAAAAGAACTTGGAAAAGAACTTATTTTGAAAAAGCTAACTTTAGAAAATAAAGAGTTAACTGATTTGCAGACAGAAAGTTTAGACATATGAACTATCAAAGATTACAATGGTTGTCTTCAGGACAAGCTCAGGAGAAAACAGTTCTTTCCTCCTTGGCCAATCTTTCTCTCCTCATTAAATGCTTACTCCTTGGCCAATCCTTATTCCTCAGCCAATGCTTACTCTTTGACCAGTCTTCCCTGTGGCAGCTGCCATGGCTGAATATGTCTTCAAAGTCCTTTATTCAAGTAGTGGAAGTAATTCTTTTTTTTTTTGGGGGGGGCGTTCAGGCCACACCCATTTGATGCTCAGGGGTTACTCCTGGCTAAGCGCTCAGAAATTGCCCCTGGCTTGGGGGGACCATATGGGACGCCGGGGAATCGAACCACGGTCCGTTCCTTGGCTAGCGCGTGCAAGACAGACACCTTACCTCTAGCACCACCTTGCTGCCCCCCCTTTTTTTGGAAGTAATTCTTTAACATTCAAGTATTATCAAGTTTAAGAAACAAAGAAGTCCTTGAAATGACAACCTTGCTATATTATTCTATAAAGTAAAGTTCACCGTTCAATGTTACATTACATTACATTCAATGATACATAATTCAAATACTATCTCAAAAAGATTACCAGTGGTTGACAACACATGCAGCTCTTACAACTACTACTAAACATTTCATATTTTTCAACAATGTTTTAAAATATAGCCATAATAATAAAGTGTGAGAAGAATGCCATGCGTATGTCAAGAATAACATGACTTGGGATGTTTCCAGGAAATTCCAGCAATTCAAATTTCTGGTTCTTCAGTCCTGAATATTAATATCTGAGGAGGCAGGGGAGTGTGTTGGAAATACTATACTTGTGAATCTTAGTTCCCTGGAAGCACTGAGTTTATTTTTGATAATTGCTAATAATGCATTTCTCTCTATCATGTTATTCTTGGAAAATACTTACGTTTTCCCTGACTATTTGAATTAATCCTTTAATTTAACCCATCCTATATAGTTTGCTTTTATCAACATGTAAAAGGGAATTAGTCATTATTCTCTCTTTTCCATTGAAGTTGTTTTAATGCCTGCCAATTACCAGTTCCATTGTAAGATCTTCTTGGTTTAGAGTCAAGAGATGTTATAAGGGATGGCATATTTGCCATGAGGTCTTACCATTTTGATCCAAGCATTTGAGTTATTTATCATAAATGCATGTTTTTCAAGATATGTCTGCATCTTTTATCATTTTCTATTCATCTATTAAAGGAAATAGGTGTAGAAATGTCTCATACAAGTAGGATCTAGGTTTGATTCCTGGCAACACACACAGTAGGTTTAGGAAGTAACAGGAATAAAACACTGGGTTTATAAAAGATGCATTGTGGTAAAAGTCCAAGGGTGATATTTATCAGTCAAATCAGACTACATTTGATATTCTTGCTTGCCTTGTGAAAAATGACACATGAAGTAGTTCCCCATTTTCTGTTTCAAAGCCCCTGAAGCAATCTGCTTTCAGAAGAAGGTCAAGGAGGAAGAATGCTGTCTGCAGCATCATTTTAATTTCTAGCCTAAAATTACATCTGCCCTGGATTCTAGATAGCATTTTTAACTAACACTCTATCTAGTAAATTTGCTCTGGCTCTTTGGTCACAGTTTCAATAAATACTGGAAGATTGTAGGAGTTGTAAGTTCATAAGTGATATAAAATGGAAATTATGTATGCACTTTAAAAATTATTTCTTAAAAGATATAGTAAGTTTTGTATTGCACTACAGACAGTGGAAGATTATGTAATGATTTCCTAACTTATTGATTATATGTCTCCCAAAATTATTTTTTAGGCAACATGATATGTTGATTTACTTATAAATCATTTTATTTTCTCCACAGGGTTGACCTACTACTTTTATTTTGGAGAGAAGACAATTTGGGCTACACCTTGCAGTGTTCAGATCTTACTCCTGAGTGTGTGTACCAGGACCACTCCTGACTGTGCTGAGGATAAAAATTGTGTTGGCTGTGTGCAAGACAAGTAAGTGCCTTGCACTAGTACTATTTCTCTTGTTCTGACAGGCTATTTCTTAATATCATCTATTCAAGATTCCTATTTTGCTTGTCACTGACTCCAAACAGTAGCTGCTTGTTACTGATGGTCTAGAATGGAGTTCAGAGTCTTTAAACTTATGGAGAGGGACCAGAGAAATAGCACAGCAGTAGGACATTTGCCTTGCACACATCCAGCCTGGGTTCCATCCCCTGCCTTATGGTCCCCAGAGTCTGTCAGGAGTGATTTATGAGTGCAGAGCTAAGAGTAACCCCTGACTACCGCTGGTGTTGCCTCAAAACAAACAAATAAACTTATGGAGAAAGGCTCTGATTTTGTTACTCCCCCTTTTGTGTAAACAAACTTCTAAGAGTGCTCTCAACACACAAGTCCATTCCCAGTAAATATAATCTTTAACATATCAGAACTTTACTGTGACCCTCAAATATAATACAGGAGGCAGCTATTTCAGGTCAGTGGAGAAGAGCGGGAAATCATCTGATTCCAGAGAACAAATGAGGGGCAGTCACCCAGGGGCCATCTAGAGTCAGCACTTGGCAGGAAGCCTTTGACCTGACAGTCCACCAGCCACCAAGGCTTATTTATTTTATTTTAATGCCAGAAGCTCCTGTCCAGTGTTGGGGAGATGGAATTGATAAAGTGAGGAAAATTAGAGAAGCCATTTGAGTTCTGAATCAGAAGCAGTGAAATACTCATTACTGAAGGCGCCCAGTGCTCTGTTCTAATACTTGTGGCCACTGGGTTATCTTCCACTACCAATGTGAGGGATAGATTTTCTCCTCTCTGGGACCAGTAAACAAGCACCTATTCATTCTGGGTAAGAAAGTGCTAGGATTTATGGATGAAAACCTCCAGGTATCTCCATCTTTGTTGTCTGCAGGCAACAAGAAGGCAGAAACCTACCCTGGTGCATTCATGGAAATGAGCTGTGTGCCATGGCAAAGACCTCAGATAATACCTATTCTGCTTGAAGCTGAAGGTTGAGTTCTATCCGCGGGACTGTGTAAATTAAACAGGTGGAAAGAGGACAAACAATACTGAACTTTGTCCAGATGTGAATTTGAAACTTCTGTTTTTTTTTTGTTTATTAGAAAATGTACATCATGAAGTCACAATGTTCTCAAATATTCAAGAGAGCAGTGGTAGGTGTCTATCAACTAGCTTTAAGAGATAACATCCAACCAGCTTGAATTTCCTCAAGGAAAAGTAGCCTTCCTGGTAATTTTGCTTAACCACCAATAGGTCACAAAGTGAGGTTGGTGTCTTACTTCATTCAAACTTCAGGTTCCTAGATATTTAGCACTAAATATCAACACTACATAAAGCTAGTAGTAGTCTGGTTTTCAGAATTTGATTAAGAAACTTCTTGGAATGGGGACTGAGGCATTTTCCTTTTGGTCCACATTCCAACATCCCCATTGGGGAGAGGAGAAGCTTTTGGTAACTCACTTAGCAAGCCTTAATAAAGCAAAGAACATGGTGTTACAGAAGGGTATTCTCATTGTAATTCACTAATTTTCCTTTAGTATTTCCAGGGATGATCCTGGAAATGGAGTCAGAAAGCAGTACTGGGCTTTTTAGTTACCAGGAATTTGCATTGCACATAGAAGAAATGTGCTCTCTTTGGATTCTTCCTAGCAAGGAGGAAGATATAAATACAGCTAAATACCAGGATTCTCTAATCTTTAGCCAGGGAGTCCTGGTCTTTAGCTATTATAAGCCTGATAAACTTTTCAAGGATTTTGATCAGCCTTTGTCTGATCATAAAAGCCCAGGTAGAATTTCATTAAGCAACACTAAACAATCTAAAACGTATGCAGCTCCAATGAGTAGTGTAATTATTAAGGTAAATGTGACTATCTTACTGACCTTGAATGCTTTGGACTTAATTCATTTATGAGCTGGTCTTATCATTTCTGGTCTTGGTAGCTTAGTAGCTGAACATGTGCTTTCTGTGCAGGCATGCGGGAGGACCATGTTCTACCTCCATCAACACACAGTCCCCAGAATAACACCAGAACTGACAGCTGAGTATAGAGCTAGGAGGAGTTCCTGTTCACAGAGGGCATAACCCAAACACCTGAATCAAGGAAAAGTATTTTATGGTCAATATTTATATGAATCTAATGTCCCTTTACTATGTGATTTGAGTTCATAAGAGATAGGCTTCACCTATTACTGTGCTTGTTTTTCTGTGTCAATTTGAAATGACATGATGATGAAGGTTAAGTAATGAAACACAGAGTATATTTAATCCCCCCAGTACATGGCCAGAATCTAGCCACACAACCCCAATAAACAGAAGCTTATGGCACACATAAGGAAGATGGACAGCTAGCCAGAAGGTGAGTGGTCTAGATCACAAATGGCAGCTTTGGCCTGAGGCCCATAGACTGCATGATGCTGTATTTCAGTTCCTGGGGCAAGAAGTTATCAGGAATGGTGTTAGTTTTATAAACTCTGCTTTTATAGTCTTAGGAAACATGAATTCTCAGAAGGAAGTGATTGTATTTTGATAGTCACTTTAATTATGGCTTTATGTGTCACAGAAAGAAGAAAGGGGAGTTATTATTGTTTTAAATATTGTAGGGTACCTATCTGAGACCCACCCATTTCTGGGAGGGGTCTTGGGAACCGGATAATAGGTGTGACCTTACCTGCAAGACCCGGCCCATTCCTGGGAGGGGTCTTGGAATAGGTAGATAAACCCGGAAGCCAGGGGATTAAGGGTCTTTGCCTTTTGGCCCTGCTGGGCTCTCGGAGGAAGATAACTGAATTATAAGATGCAGGGCTAAGAATGGCCGAATGCTTAAAAGGTTATGAGATAGGCCACACACACGTGGTGGCTAGGGCCTAAATAAAAATGATTCTTTCTGAAGCCTGCCAGTGAGTGAGTGATTACACCGATTACCTGGGCCTGGAACCCGCCGGTTGGATGGGGGATGAAGCCACGTGGCTGGGGCCTAAGCACAAAGGCCTCCATCCATCGCCATCCAGCCCCATCGTTAATTATTTCATGATACAAATATTAATATAGTTTGTGTTATATTTCTGAAAAATAAAGTCAATATTCAAATATGTGTGGACACAAAATACAGTTAGTAACTGGGCGCTGCTTATGTTCCTTTAGATATTATTCGAAACGGCTTTTCCTTATCTCTAGGGAAGAATGGTGCTTAAATTTATCATTGAATTGGTAATAATAGTAATTGTAGAAAATCACACATACCCTCTTTATGGTTATTATTCAGAGATACAGAGACCAAATGCAGGTTATGTTTTATTTTTTATAAAAATACACATGTGACTAGGTTCTTATTCTGTCATTGATTTCTTAAACACTATTTAGATAAGTCAGTTCAACAGGACTAATTGTTAATGGCTGTGCCATTCCTAGTTGGGGTTATTAAAAGCAATGAGTCCGATGAATGCCTAGTGTTTCTCTAAGTGTATAACCTTGTACTGCCTTGGGGATTACAGAGTGACAGACATATCCATATAACCTTTCAAAAGCTAATAAACAAAACTGAATTTTCTTATTATAAATCTTAGATGCAGTATAGTGCTTTTATCACTCACATGCAAAAAGCCAATACTCTTAAACAAAGAAAACACTTGAGGTCACTGATATGAATATTGATTTGAACAAGTACAGATTTAAATGAAATGGCAAGGCAGTTGTAGTTATGACATCAGGTATTCAAGCTTCCTAATGAAATAGCTGTAAAGTTGACATTTGGATTACAGTGTATGCTTGTAGGCAATATTGTGAAGGCTTGTTCTGAATAGATTATTTGCTATACATATTAGTTTAATTTTAATACCACTAAAACTCATACGATATTTCATAATGAAAAGTGGAGTCATGTTTTAGTTAGCCCTCAAACACTTAGAGATATTTTGGGAAGGCATTATTGTCTTTACAAATGAGGAAAGCTCGGCTCAATGCATCAAATATCTGGACCAAAATCACAGAAGAGAGGAATTTTACTATTGCTCATGCAAACAAAATGTATTGTCACTTTACCACAATATGACAGAGCCCATGATGATCAAAATAAATAGGAGGTGGTTTTTATTCTCTTTGCACAGTTCAAAGTTGAGTGAGCAATATTTGTGAACAATTACAAAAAATATCTTGAAAAAATCTCTGTAGTAAAGTTTCCAACCAAGAAGTCTGGTTGCTACCCTTGATGATAGGTTATGCAGAAGAGCAGATTACAGTAGAAAATGTATAGCATAAACTAGATAAAAAATTTAAAGAATGACTCAGTTCAAAGGACATCTGGTGAGAAAAGCAATAATGCTTTTACTGCACAGCTCTTTTTGACACTCAATTTGTCTATATATATAAAAAAACTTGATTATGAAACAACTGAATTTTTGTGAATAAGCAAAGAAAAATGGAAGCATAGGTCTGTAGTCTTTTTTTTTTTAAGGTATGCCTGTCAGGTAGACACAATGAAGATGAGTTAGAGAGTTCTACAAAAACACTATTAAAGTATTCATGTCATCTTCTTCAATTTCAAAGATTCATGCTTTCTGTCCTTCCCTAGAAAAATTGGCTATTGCTAAAGAAAGACTGTGGCGCTGAAATATTCAGCAACCTCAGGTCCATTTCAGATCTCCCTCAGAGTAGCAGAGAAAGCAAGATGCAATGCGAGCTGACCTAGTTCGAAGATTAGAAACTGTAATATTTAAGCAGACTCTGAAGTCAGCTGTCTCTGCTTGAGAATGAGAGAGTCAAAATTGGGAGCAGAACCACACAGAGATGGGGAGATGGGACTCATGGAAGGCGGGAAATGGAAGAGAACTCTGGAGAAATAAAACAGTACACTGAAAGCTGCGCAACCCAACTCTGCAAATTGGCAGGATTGACTCCAGAAATGTCCTACTGCCCTTCTTAGAAATTAGGTGTGGCTTATAAATGTTACACTTCAAAAAAACAAATAGAAAAACTTTGAGAAGCTAGGCAGTATTACAGCTTGGTAACAATATTAGAATGAGTTGAGGAATAACTGAGGCTATTAATTAATATTCATTTTGACACTTTGTACTTGTTTTTATTAATTAATTTTTTATTTTATTTTATTATTATTCAGGGGCCACAGATGGCTGTGTTCAAGAATTACTTCTGATTCTGCACTAAGAAATTGCTCCTGGCAGGCTCAGGGGAACTTATGGGATCCTGGGAGTAATGAATCTGGGTCCATCCAGGGTCGTCTGAATGAAAGCAAATGCCCTACCTGCTGTGCTATCTCCTTCCAGCCCCTTTATTTATTTATTTTTAATTTATTTTATTCCTGGAATTAAAATCTGTTCCTAAAATCTCTAGACTTCATTAGACATTTTCGTAGAATTTATGTCTCATTCAGAGAACTGCCACACTTTTATTTTCATAATTAATGCATGGTAAGCTCTGAAAGAATTGAACAATAAAAACAAAATAATAACTGGACCGGGGAATATGTTACTTCTTAATTAGCTAGTAATAAATAAATCGATGCTTATTGGGGAAAAATGTTTATTTTCACTATTTTTTCCTGTTTCAATCTACTATAAACAGAAATTCATAACTATATTGTTAAAGATCTGGGAAGATTTTATAATTAAGATAACCTTCAGATACATTTTTATATTTAAGAGAAACTTCATGAACGGGGTCTGGAGCTTTATACTTAATTAAATTAAAGCTTAATTGTAGGCAATAAGTGCTGCAATGGATTGAAAAATGTGCAGGTAATTGATGTCACTAGAGGATTAACTCACATTTAGAATTTCCCTTATGAAAACTGAACCAAAATGTAAAATATCTAAAATGCAGTTCAAACATAAAACCTGAAAGTTATGTGACTTTAATATTCGCATCTTTGATTTAGAAATGGAAATTGAGGCCAAAAGAGGACACAAGTGTCTGATACCCACTTTGCATGTGGTCAGTCTTGGTCTCATCACACTGCAGATGTAGGGATTCATGATCCTGTAGAGATGGTCTCCTAGGCATCACCAGAGATGATCCCTGAGCAAAGATCCTCTGAGTATAACAAGTCTTATCCCCAAAACAAAACAAAATTAAAAAAAAAAAACAAGACCATTCAAGAGGAAAATTTCATGACCTCATTTTTTTCCTGACAGCTGTATAGTATTCTATTGTGTAGATGTACCACTGTTTCTTTAGCCACTCATTTGCTCTTGAGAATCTGGGTTGTTTACCAATTCTGAGTATTGTAATTAGTGCTGCAATGAATTCAGGTGTGCAGAAGGCATTTTATATTGTGTTTTTGTGTTCTTATGGTATATCCCTAGGAGTGATATTACTGGATCATAAAGGAGTTCAATTTCCATTTTGTGAGGAATCTCCAGACTAACTTGCATTCTTACCAGCAGTGAACGTGAGTTCCTTTCTCCTCATATCCCTGCCGGCACTGATTGTTCTTGTTCTTTGTGATTTTTGTCAGTGTCTGTGGCATGAGATGGTACCTCATATTGTTTTGATTGCCAAGGCAAATATTATGCTGAGTGAAATAAGTCAAAGGGAGAGACATAGACACAGAGTAGTCTCACTCATCTGTGGGAATTAAGAAAAATAAAATACAGTATTGTAATGATACCCAGAAACAAAAGAGATGAAGGCTGGAAAGACGATATGAAGCTTACGACAAAGAGTGTTGAGTGCAGTTAGAGAAATTACACTAACAGCTATCATGACAATGGTAGTGAGTGAAAGAAGTAGAATGCCTGTCTCAAATTCAAGCAGAGGATGGGAGAGGAGGGCATCAGGAAGTTTTGCCCTGGTGAAGAAGAGTGTAGATTTTATGACTGAAACCCAACTACAAACATGTGTGTAATCATAGTGCTTAAAGATATTATTTAAAAAGAAAAAGACAAGGATAAAAGAAATGAAAATCGATCAGTGACCTCCACATACCTGTAGCAAGTATGAAATTTATCTAAAAAGTGAGGTACACACGAATGTATATGTTGTTTCTTTTGTAAAAATTTTTTTTCTTTTTGTATTTTAATCAAAGTGGATTAAAAATCTTTCACAGTAATATTTTAGGTACATAATGATAGTGAATCAGGGGCATTCCCACCACCAATAATGTTCTCCCTCCACCCCTGTTCCCAGCATTCATCCCACATCCCCCTCTTTTAACCCCCAGCTGCTAGTACAGGTATTCCTCTCTGTGTTTAGTATGTTGTGAATTGGGTATCCGTTTTGTTGTCATTGGCTTTAGATTTGGTGCTTCAGTTTGAACCTTTTTTTATTTCTACTTAATGTTCATATGACTGTTTGGTTTTGGTACCCTCCAGTATTTCCCCCTCCATTTGTGAGGAGGAGCAAGATGGTTCAAGTTGTGTGGTTCTGTTTGAAGGAAAGATAAAAAATAATAATAATAAAATAATTATTTTTCAGTACAACACCTCAAGTTCAGTGGTTGCCTACTTTTACTCCTTTTAAGTTGGTGCCACATTTACTCCATTTAAGATGGTACCACTTAGAGGCGCTGCATTGTCTTCCTCAACTTTCCCCTCAGCCTAAGTACTTGGGTGTGTCTAAGTCCAAGCACTGACAGTGTTTTAACAACTGGTTTTTAATGCACCTTGGGACTGCTTGAACCTCATTGTGCTGATCATTTGGTTGCCTCAGAGCTTCCCGTCCTCTAACGATTGCCTCTCTTCTCCCAGATCTGCTGTGTTGTATGGAAACAAAGTTATCTCTCATAAAATTGGGATCCCCTCATCTGTCAGTGGGCATCCTGGAACACTCTACTGCTATTTTCCCTATAGCTCTTTTATATCCTGCCTCTTAACTCTCAGCTAGTCAGTGGGCCCAGATCTAAGTCTTGTCTCACATTCAGATATATTTAATGTTATAAATTTTCTTCTCTATAAATTTCCTCCAGCTTTTGAAAATCAAAGCCAAGAAGACTTGCAACATACTTCTTTGGCATCTATATAACAAATTGCTGCCTACTTGACTGTCAGGAAAGCTATGAAAAACAGTTACTTGGGGGAATCAGAGAGCCAGCAGAGTATAGAGGTGCTTAGATTGTTGCCAGCTGATCCAAGTTTAATCCCAGTTACTACCTATGGTCAGAGTCCCTAGAATACAACCAAGAGTAATCTCTGATCACAACAGGTTCAATATCAAAATCAAAAATTTATTTCAGAAATTTACTAAATCATATTCTGAACTACAGACTCTATTTCTTAGATACAAAAAACAATTCTCTAATTTTAATGGATGCACTATGAAAATCCAGTCCTCTTCCTCTACTAAAAAAATAATTCATTACTTTTCAACACTGTAGTGTAGTCAGTCAAACCAAGCTTATATGAATATAAATATGGACTATATATTATTGCATAATGTTTTCTTTAAGTAAGCATGCATGTTCATTATTCTGTGTGATAAAGCAATTATGTACCAAATCAATATATTTTAAAGATTCCCGCATGATTATCAGGATACATAAAAATATGATGCCTCCGTTAAAACATACTCCTTTAACATTGGATCAAACTTTTTGTGTGTGTTATCATTCTTTTTTCCTTGACTATTCAGATGATTTGATATTTTATTGATCTCATTTACTCTAGGTTAGTCTCTGAAGATTGAATTTTAATCTCAATTTAAACATATTCCAGCTATGTGGCATTGAAAAATGTTCCTCATATATCCTTCCCTAATTTTTTCTACCCTCTTGCAGAAATCTGTAAGAATTATCCTTTCGTTGTATACTATAAAATTTCAGTTAAGCAACAATTGTATACACATCTTAGTATATTGCCTGTGACATAATTTTCACTCAGTACTCATAATAAACATTGGATACCCAACACTGGTGATGCTTGTTAAGTGACTAGAATTTTTTTCCTCTTTATTATGTACTTGTGTATATACACATAAATACAGAAAAAGATATATTTAAGGACAAACATTTTGCTCTTTTCTTATCTGACATATAATTTCGACTATGTAAATATTTAATGTAAAATATCTGATGACCTTAAATGTTTTTAAATGACTTATAATTAACATTTTGTTAAAATTAACATTTTGTTAGTTTGAGGAATACAATACAGTGGTTTGGCATATGTCTGTATTTTACATAATCACACAATAACAGTCATCACTATATGTATTTTTTTTCTCTTGTGGTGGAAACTTTGATTATTTAAAATACACAATAAAATACTACTATTATGGGGAGTAAAGGAGGGAGATATGGGATGCATGCTGAGAACAGGGGTGGAGGGAGAACAACACTGGTGGTAGAATGCCCCTGATTCATTGTCACTATGTACCTTAAATATTACTGCAAAAGATTTGTAATTCACTTCGGCCACAATAAAAATTAATAAAAATAGATACACCATAAAGTCTTAATGATAGTCACTGTGCTTTATATACAAATGACTTCCTTATTAGTAACTAGATGTAGGTAAATAATAACTGTGGGGCTTTAGGTTCTGAACTGGAGGAATGCCACTTTGTAAAGGGCCACATGTTGTAGACCCCTTAGGCTTCTCTTTCTCAAACCTAAGTTTCCATTAACACTGCCCCCAAGCTACCGGGCATACCAGTAGCCTATCTGAAAAGGACATGATGGAGCATTAAGAAAAAACCTAGACAATAGCCAACCATCTTAAAGATCAGAGCTAAGACTTCCTTATCTCTTCCCTATCTAAACTGCTTTGTGACCTTGGTGGAGGTTGCCTTCTCCAGGAAATGGCCCTGACTAATCAGTTCAGGGCTTGTGGCTGACAGATTAACGTCTTGCTTTGGTTTATTTCAATTGTGTAGTCTTGTCCTTCAACTGCAGACCCTAACAATATCAATTCAAGCTATCTTTAAAGTTAGATATTTGATTAATACTAACAAAGTTTCTTACACTATCAGATTTCTAACTGATCCATCTTGAATCTTCAAGATGAAATGCAATAGAGTTAAAATCTCCCAAAATTCTGAAATAAGTTAAGATTTTAATGAATGCACATAATGATTGCATATTTAATAATAAATAATTTATTAAATCACTGTAACAAGTTAAAAATAAATAATACTTCTAACTTAATTTCATGCACCAACATTATTCTGCTTATTTAGTCTTTTTTTTCTTCCACCAACTTTTTCTTCACCCCACTACAGAAAGGATTATATAATCTCTGGAAGCACATATGTGTTTCTTCTTTCTTATGTTCACCTATATTGTTTATATTCCAACCATTTCATTTGTTACTATAGTGAGACTTAATGGATAAATATTTAAGTATTCATTCTATATACATCCTTTAGCCTAACACAAGTTGATCCCCTTAGAAGGCAATCTAATAGGATAATTAAAATTCAAAGAAATTGTTAGGGTACATTCTTCTTAAACAAGACTCATAAACATAAAGAAAAGGTTTGACTAACAGAAAAAAAAAATAAAATACAGTTTCAACTGAGACCTTGACCAAATCTTGGAGAGCCTGCCCAAGTTGGCCTGACATTTTAGGAACAGGGCACAAAGAGGGCTTAGGCTCTGAGGCCTTACTTTGAGCAGTCATGAAATATGAGTGACACCCAGAGAGAAGATATAAATCTGTGTGAGATACAGTCCTCATCCTTTCAGAATCTGCAGCAGTGGTTCAGCAGAGAGTTCTTGAAAGCCTGCAATGTTCTCTTGCAGGAGAGAGAGAGAAAGAAGGAGATGGGGAGAAGGAATAGAAAGGGGAAGGGTAATAGAGAGACATTTGGGTAGCACATATAGTATCTTGCTGATCATTCAGGTGCACTTGCTTTAGAACACAGTTGACCCCTGGTGGCAATGACTCCTGAGTATTCTAAATGATGGCTTTCATGAAGGGACTTACAACAGTGACAGAGGCTATTCTAAAAGATCCTATTGATTTGTGCCATCCATTTCTTTTTTTCTTTGTTCTCACTCAGTAGATCTACAAGTCAATTATGTGCTATTGTGCACATACTAGAGATTTGCTAAGAAAGCTTATTTCAGGGGTTCCTTTTTGCGTGTGAGTATGGGCACCTCATGCTGTTGATCAGGGGCTATTTCTGACTCTGTGTCCAGGAGTTATCCTAGAGATGCTTGGGGGACCATATACAGTGTTGGGGGTTCAAAGCTCGATTGGCAGAAAGCAGACCCTTGCAAGGCAAATACCTTCCCTGTCGTATCTCTCCAGTAGAGGGATGCAAATTTTGATATTTCCCAGCTATTCAAAAAACAGAAGCTATGATGAGATTGATATATTAATTATCCTTCATGTAGTATTTACATGTTTCTCTAGACAAAACATAGGTATATATTAAAATGTAAACTTTTTTTTAAATGTAAACTTTTTATAACATAATAAAAAATATTTCCAAGAGTGTAAATGTTTGGTGTTTCAGCTGTTTTTGTCACCACATCACAGCCAACCCCAAGGTGCTGTATCTTTTCCCTACAGTCCCTGGAACCTTCCAACTCATCATCTCCAGGTCTTTGGCCTCCTCAGTTCTCCTCTGGATTGACAGGTTTGTTCCCAGAGACTATGTTCATATCTTTGTCACTATTTCTTCCTGCATTCACTCTGAGGAATATCATTTGGTACTTGTTTTTTTCCTGACATTCGTTTTCCTTTCAATGTGATGTCGTCTAGTTCAATCCATGTTTCAGGGTACAAATAAACCATTTGTTTAATTGAAAATAGGTATTGTAATTTTATTTTCAAATGTGCATAGTAAAATTGCACTTAGAGTGAAAATCTATTTTATGTGATTTTAGTGAAGTGAAATGCAACACTGTAGGTTGACCTTCATAGACTCTTACAAACTGACATGGAGGAGTAAATGTGAAGTCAGGTGCAAGGCTGGCCTCAATCTCCAGACCCACATAGTATATGGCATGACATACTGGCAAGGGCAATTTCCATTTATTGCATTTTTTATTTCACAAACTTTATGTACACAGGAGAAGGAAATAATGACAAAATCATGAGACTCTCAGAACAGCAAGCAAATTGGAATTTCTCCAATTAGCAATAAGTGCAGAATCAGCACTTACTAAACACTTGAAATAAATGCCTCTTTAAGGAAATTACAATGGAAATATTTCTCATGCAAACACCAAAACAACACTGTTTCAGAAGGAATAAAATAGAAACTTACTGGTAGGTATCTAAAGTAATCATTGTATTTCATTGTGTTTATGTTTTCTAATTATTGCCATCTTCAGAAATGAAATATATATATGCATGCATATATATATTACTTTCTGGATTCAAGTTATGCTTACCAACTTTGAAGACAGCAAGAGCTATTTAATATCTCACAATATTGTAAAAAGTACAGAATAAATCTACATTAAGTGAGCCGTCATTTTTGACAAAATACATTTGTGCTATCATACTTTGTCCCTTTCAAAACCTAAGTATTTTGGTAAAAATAGAAAACATTTCTAGACAAACTTTTTTTTTTTGTTGGATGGACACAATAAGTGAAATGTAATCTAATTTTATTTCTTATTCACTTTTTTTCATTCATTAAGCCATTAGTATATTTGGGAAATCCTGCTTATTTTAAAATTTTAATTAGCTGTAGACTTGTGAGAAGTTTATTTTATTTTATTTTATTTTGTTTTATTTTATTTTGGATTTTGGGCCACACCCGGTGATGTACAGGGAATACTTCTGGCTATATTCTCAGAAATCATTCCTGGGTTGGGGGACCATATGGGACACTGGGGAATTGAACTTTGGTCCTTCCTGGGACCATTTGCAAGGCAAATACCCTATCTCTGTGCCATCGTTCAGTCCCCCCTCTTTTTGTGAGAAGTTTAAAATATGTAGAGTGTAGAGACCAGAGTCTTTTTCACATCAACAAAAGCAATAAATATAATGCTCATAAATGGTCAGAATTGACTTTTAAGGAATTCTGAATAGTATTAGGAACTTATGCCAACTAGGGTACAGAGTACTTAACAAAAATCATTGATTTCGCAGATTCGCAGAAAGAAAACTGTACAGTTGTTTCCATACCTTTATCCTCCATTTGATTCCTTAACTGATCATTGTTGCTTGGGACAAGGGATAAAAGTTTTACATGACAACAGCTTATTAAAATATTGAATATAAATTTACCCAGAATTTTTATTCTATGTGTGTCTTAGATATTTCAATGGGTTCAATTTCAATTGGAAATTATAGTACTGATAATAAGCATTTTGCTCAAACATTTATGTTAATATTATGAATAACATACAATAGAGTAACATGACTCAAAAGGCCATTAATTGATTAATAAATAACTGATGGTAATACACACATTCAGTAAAATATTGTTTGGTCATAAGTGCTTCTGCATTGAGTTCAAGGATAATATTTCATTCTTCTCTTTATCTCCAGGTCCTTACATAATGTAAGAAAACAAATTTCTTCTAGTAAATGTATGTTAAGTTGAACAGTTCTTCCTGAATTTATTAACCTCCAATGGGAATCTCCTACTGACCAAAATGACTAAGGGAAGAAAATACTAAACCTTATTTTCATTTTTCCATTCACAGCTCACCATGACAAGTGAATTGAATCACTCTCATTTGTGAGATTTATGATGTTAATTGACCTGGACTTAGCCGTGACCACTTTTTTGGAGTGGAATGTCCTTAGGACATTCTCTCCTTTCCCATGAAACAGCTGCCTCAGAAGAATCTGCCTGCAGTATGGAGGAGGTAGCAATGCTGGGTGGTTACTGCACTGTCTAATTCTGATTAAAACCATGATCTCTGTTCTCTGCAGCAAGAGGATCATGTTTATCTCCACCAGTATAAGATAAAAATAGATTTCTGTTGTTGTATATTGTAGTGGTAGATTGACCATACTAGCAGTATTCAGGGCTGACTCCTGACCCTGCACTCAGGGATCACTCCTGGCAAGCTTATGGGATCATATGGGGCGCCAGGAATTGAACCCAGGTTCTGTGTATGTGCAAGACATGCATTCTACTTGCCATATTGTCACTCTAACCCTAAAAATGTGTTTCATTTTGCATTACTAAAGAGTAAACTAGTTCCAAGTATATTAGGTTTCCTCTATAGAAATGTTTTCTATATAATTTTATTTCAAATTCTACTTTAACATATCTACACTGAGAGACATTTATTTCAAGGAGCATTTTTTACTATGTCATATATTTTTTATTTCTATTTATATGTAAGGTTTATATAAAAACATGAAACTGGACCTGAACTAATCAGTTGAAAGTCTTTAAATAGGACTGATATTTTGCCCAGGAGGAAAAATTCTATCAAGAAATTCGGTAGACTGAGCAATATCAAGTATTTTTAAGACATAATTAATTAGCTGAGAATGTATTTTATATCTGCATATGCTAACTGTTTTATATATGTATGTGTTAACTGTTTCTATTCATATATAGAGAAACATGGCTACTTGTTCATATACATGTTAATGTAACACATCCATATAACATGTTCATGTTTTATATAGAAATTAACATGGTAGTTACAGTGGTAGTCTGAGTATATCCTGACCAGGGTTCTTCATATATCATAGGGGAAAAGGGCTTTCAAATTACATTAAATTGACATAATTACTTGCTTTATTAAGTGACTTTATACACGGAGAAAGAAGTCAAGATAACAAAATGAGGCAAATTAATATACTTAGAGATGGGTGTGCTCTTTGAAAGAGTTATACTTCCTGATGTTGGAGTTCACAGTGCGTATATCGTGTTCTTCTCTTGCTGCATTGTGGCTGATAGTTTGTCAGTGGGGAATAGCATTTGTGCCAGAGGAAGGGGATTCACAGTGGAATATATCTTGAGCTTGTTGACATGGAAGTACTTTATCAGAGTGCAGAGAAAATGATACTTGGTGTATCATGGCTGACATCCAGTTTGTTGAACAGTCTTTTGTCTTACTTGCATATCTTGACTAAATTGTTTGTAGGATCCAAATGGCACTGTTTTGGTCATCAACAAAGGCTGACCAATGAAGAGGCGATCAAGCTGGGATGGAGAAGTACTATGGTCATGGTGTTGCTCTTCCATCCCTTTGAGTGACTCAGCAAGATAGTTTTGTTCTATATCATTTTCTCTTTTTTATGCACTTGTCATTTTTGCAAGTTATTAATTTATTGTCTATATTTATCATATCTGATAAGGACATGGGCAAAATCAATTCTGCCTATATCTCACAAAGTACTTCATCATTAAATGTTAACCTATTATGTGTCACATATAGTTCATATTCCTGTTCTCTAGTATATTTTCTCAGTGCTTATTGCTTCCTATAAATTCCATTCATTCTTTGTTGTTTTGCCTCTGATACAGAATTAAATATTCTTAACAGTACAGAAAATGCCAGTTACAAATGCTATTAGCTAAGCCCTCTAATTTGATTAATGTCATAATCACAAAATCTATTCATTCTATTCTCTAGTATTTCCCCTGACAACAAAGGAGAATTTGTATGTTTTAATGGCGTTCAGACACATGGGTGTTAATTCAGGTGAGGAATGATAGTGACTCAGCCTGGCCTGAAAGTACAAGATACGAAGAAATGGATAAAATTGAAAGGGAATCAATAAATCTAAGAATAAAATATAAGTTTTACATTGTGTTTCATTTAGGAAACTAAAGTTAAAGGAGGTTGGCAGGAGAAAATCTATTCAGGATAACTCTCAAGTTTTTGTATCTGTACTTGTAACACTAAGAAGATAAAGAATGGGAAGAATGAAGGTGTGGCTGACCTTCTGAAAACCTTGTTTTTTTCTGGGTTACTTTCTTCTAATAAAGTGCAGAAAGGCTATTAATAAATTTAATCTAGCCTTCATATCTAAGTGCACATAAGAGAAGTAAGGCCTTCACGCTTGTCCTATTAGCATTACCTAGGCATCCGCTTTTTATTGGGGAAGCTGAGGTAATTGGTTTCTGATATTGGTTTATGCAGCATCATGACACATTTGAAGAACTGGATAGAGCCTTTTTTTTGGAACTCCAGGCCTCTTTTACAGCACTCTACCCTAAGCCACAGGTTTTCAACAGTACTGTCTCTGAGAGGCTCAATATCACATGTTGTGAGATACCCCTCTATGCCAATTGTGTTGTCCAGCAAGGGTCTGTTTTTGATCAATTGTTCATTCTGGGACCAAGAATGTTTCCCCAGATGATGACCAGGAATGAATGGTGCTGAAGCAAGCACCAAGAGGACTTTATTCCTTCTAACCATGTTTAAATGGCACCAAAAGAGTGAGGGACTGGATATCTGAAAGGTGTGGCAGAAAGAAAAAGCTCTGGGAAGAAGCTAAGCATAAACAATGGGGTTTAGGAATGCCCTGGATCAACAGTGTTGATAGGTTTTGTATTTTTTTAACCAGAACTCTCAGTGAGGGAGGAGGGATGCCCAAGGTCTATCCAAGTTAGGAATCATGGGGGTGCCCCTCTTTGTACTACCACGGTGGGCATCCAGCACCCACCTCAGTATACACTTGGGTTTGATAATCCTGGCTGTTACTTAAGATTTGTCTCAGTCTTTCTATTGATGGTTCAGTGCTTTCTGAAGATATCACCTTTCCGTTTTCTCAAGATTTTCTTTCATTGCCTTTTTCAACATTTAAATACCAACCAGATCATGAAATCTCATTATTAAGTTTTATCTATCTGGAGTGGTATGGCATGTCCTGTGTGAACTCTATTTAATATTTAATAGCCTCTCAAAACATAGGAAAATGTGTTGAAGGAGTACACAATGGTTGGGGGGGGTATTGTCAGAGAAAATGTTTTTGAGGAGCTGGAAGTTGACTGCATCTTTGATGGGAAAATTTGAACAAATGTTTTATGCTCTTAGCATAAGTAAAAAAACACTAAAAGTAAGTAATTTTTTCCCATGTCTACTTCACTGACCTGGGCATCACAAAGAGTCACAAAGAGTACCCCATTGCCACTCTGTCTCCCTCAATTTCTTAGGCCTATGTGGCTGGGTGGAGCCTAGTTAAGGTAGCTGAAGACCCCTCCTCTTGTCCTGGTGCTTCTCTTTCCTTTGGGGCACAATGACCTGGGTGTGAAAATGGTTCTTCTGCTTCTCTTGATTTTTGTTTGCTTTTGTGTTTTGACCACAGCCTGGAGTGCTGTAGGACTCCCTGTTTTGTGCTCAGAAGATGTTTCTAGTGTTGCCATGTTTCTAGTTGTGGATCTGAAATTAGGCCTCCTATAAACTCCAGATCAGTGAATATCTCTCTAACCTAAACTTAATGGAAAAATAAAGAGCATATTAATTTTATTATATAATTACAAAAAGGTCGAACATCTTTTCAGGAAAATATTTTTTTTAATTTAAAATATGTTTTGATACAAACAGTAGGTACCCTTAGAAGAAAGGTAAGAAAGCAAGCATCTACCCAGCACCATATGGTAGTGTTTGCCTGTTGGTGCAGGGTAAGAAGTTTGATAGAGAAACATTCTTGATCAGTGGTTGTTCTTGACTCAGTGAAACAGATTCAGAGAAATGGTAAAGTTTCCATTTTCCTGGCAAAATATAGTTAGAACTACTCTTTACTGGGAGATGTAGCTTCACAGAGGTGTTTAGAAGTGTCATCCCAGAATGGAGCACCTATACTGGCTCCGCACCAGTATAAAAGTCAGTAATGCTCTGATATTTTGGAGTCTCATCAAAGACAGGTAAGGCAAGCAACTCAGTGAAAGGAATCCAGAGAAAACTCAAATGCCAACTGTCCATCCTGACATTCAATGTACATATTTTTCACTTAAGGGGTCCTAAGAAAAATCAATAATGAAGAAAGTTATATCTGTTCAACCATAATACAAAAGTCATAAAACAGAAGTCAACTAAAGCCATGTTTGCCAAAGCCCAGTAAGAAAATGAGCAGCAATACATTGTAAGCAGCAATACTCTCTCTGCTTTGCATTCTTTTCTAAAATCTTATGGAGACGCAAGCAAGGAGCAGCCAAATAAATCACTTGAAAGCATTTACCTGAGATCCAGCCTGAAAATTTTAATTCCCAGGGAAGAGGTAGAAATAGCGTGTTAAAGTCACTCTGTCAATTGTGGGCATCTGGGCCAGTTCACTTGGATTCTCAAATAAATTTTGAACCTAAAAAAAGAGAGAAAACTTTCAGAGATTTTTTTTTTGAAAGAGGAATCTGGGCTTCTCTTTCAGAAGGGAGAATACATGCAATATGTATCATGTATGTTAAGACTGTGGGTTTTAAATAAATCCTCCACTGTTCCATGGATGCCCCCATAGTCAAATCAGTATGGGCAAGGAAGGCTAGTGAAATCTGAGAAGTCACCCTAGCCCTATGCAGTCCTTCCAAAACCTAACCCTGTGAACAAACTTGTAGTATCAGAAGAAGCATTGAAATAATTTCAGGAATTTAGAATCCTCCCTCCCAAGGTCCCACAAAATGAATTCCTTAACAGTTCTACAAAGTTTTCAGACACATACACAGACAAGACAGAGGACCCTTACCTTTCGAAAAATCTCCTCCAGATGGCAACACCAAGAATAGGCTTTGATGCACCGAATCAGTTGGGAGATGAAGAGCGAGCCACCCGTTTCCAGACGCATAGAAATGTTATCTGTAGGTTGAAGTGTTCACACTGTGGGTGTGCTGTCTCAGTGGGGGACAGAAGAGATTCCCAAAATCAAGGTTTTGGGGTCAAGTTTCACTGCAGTTCTTACACAGAACGAGCAAGAGGGCAATGCTGAGTAAAAGTGCATTTTATTTCCAGAGGTCTCCAAAATCATCCTTATACTTTATCAGAAAAAGATTCACCATTTTCACTAGGAAATATATAAACTATAGCCCTCAAGACTGCAAGTGATAGAATAAAGTAAACTCCTTCTAGAACTTGCTATCTAATAGAAAAAAAATCCAAGTCTTGTCAGTCCTTGATTCTGGGCCTCCTCTATAGTATACAAATTTGTTTTCTACTATGAGTTTCTGCAGTGACATGAGGATGAGGGGAAGTTAAGACACATTCAGCAGTATGCAGAGCTTACATCTGGCTCTGTGATTAGGGCTCACAGCTGGCAGGGCATCAGGGATTATACATGATGAGGAGCAAGCCCAGGTAGGCCATATGCAAGGCAAACTCCTTTTCCTCCCTCAGGTCTCTAGCCTCCAGCAATTACTTTTATCATGTGAGTTTCCTTTGAACTAAAGCTTCTCTTTACAGCCCCGCAATATCCAATCTCTCCTTTCATAGAAAATGTCCTGGACCCCCATTCATTGTGACTCAGTCTGTAGCCACCTTCTGATTTTCCCCACTTAATCATCATTCTGTAGAAATTGTCTGTGTTCATTTTTTCCTCCTATATGACTCCTCCCCTCTACCTTCAGAACCCATTTTTGTAAAACAGCTTTGCCCAGAAAGTTGTCTATGATCTCCGAGTCCTAAATGATCCTTTTTCAGGTCACTTATTAAAGGCTCTGATCATTCATATAGGAATCTGTCACTGCTAAAGCCAAAAGACAGTTGTTTTCTGGCCGTTCAAGTTTCATGCTTTGACCTTGAGCTTTGGAGTCTCTTCACTTCATTCTTTACCATCCTAACTCACTTAATAATTTCATTCTTTGAAAAAGTCTCTTACATCTATGTATCAGGTTGTATAAAACAGTTGAATTTTCTCTCCTTACTAAAAGTAGTTTTGTTCCAAAGAAATATGTGTTAATTGCCAACATATAAAGCAGAGACAAGTAAAATTAAGGTAGCTGGAGAGTGAGTGTTGCCTGCCTGATGTTCTCCTGTCTCCTCAGACCAGACCACAGTAAACAAGTAAAGTAGACTAGATGTGAACAGTTCTCTAACCCTCAGCTCATCACATGTGGACCAACATCTTCTATATCTACAATCTACTGTGACTTTCTTGGCAAAGGAAGAATTTTTGTCAGTGGCTGCATAGTCCTAAAAAGCCACTGAACACATTCTAATGCATGCATCCTAATGAATAATTTCTTAGAACTGGACTTAAAGAACAGGAAAGAGGCCTGAGTATGTGGAGCAAGTATGAACTTTTCACTAGTTGGCTTTCTTAGTTGCTAGTAGGTAATCAGAAGGTCTAAACCCCCCAAAAGCTGTACCATTGCTTTATTAAAATATAGTTATTTCTCACTAGTTTGTTTTTTAATTCTTGATCCTCACAAACTGAGGCTATGAGTAATAAGATAAAAAATTGTGAAGCTTCTTCGGGGCAGAGCAGTGGCACAGCAATAGGGCATTTGCCTTGCATGAAGTTGATCTAGGACAGACCTTGGTTCTACCCCCCCCCCCCATGTCCCATATGGTCCCTCAAGCCAGGAGTGATTTCTGAGTGCATAGCCAGGAGTAACCTCCAAGCATCACCAGGTGTGACCCAAAAAAAGCAAAAAAAAATGAAGACATTGAAGAACTGTTTCCTGGGAAGTGACTTACGTAGAGTGCATGATCTGAAAGCAATGAAGTCCCTCTCCACGTGGCTCGGAATTACAGCATCACTCTGGATGGGAAGGGCCATTCCACTGGTCTGTGAGGGCTTTCTAGACCGTCTACATGCGGAGTCTTCAGCTTGATCAGGCACCCAGACCATCCCTTTCCCCTCTGGGAGAGAGCCAGTCTTGTGTTTGATGTTAGACAGACAGACAGACAGACAGACACACACACACACACACACCACACACACATGCACACACACACGCACCCGCACACACATGCACACAAAAACACACAATCTTTGACCTCTCTCTACCTTTACTTCTGGAAAGCTGAAAGTCCTCTACTAGAAACAGTGGCTTCTTACTACTAAGAAAATGACCTTGCTGGTTGATAATCTGAGAACCTATTCTGTATAACAGGACCAATACTTGACCCCTGCCTCCCCAGTAAGAGGGGTTTCTTTATTCTGCTAACAATGGTGCCCATGGAAACACCCTGGATCCTGGACTCTACAGGAGAACAGTACTGAAATCTGCTCCCTCACACTGCTGAGGACCAAACACCAGCCCTATAGGACATCAGTGCATGGCCTCACATGGGCTCCCCAAATCATACTTACTGCCTCGGCAGGCCTGATTGATAATGATCTTGGGTTTATTCCTCAGGTTCTTGCAGTTTCTGTTGTTAAAAGTCTGGAAGACGACATCATCAGGAAGAATATCCGGCTCATCCTCCTTGTGGTTGATCCCACAGATTCCTTTCTGGACGCCATGGGACATGAACACCAGAAATGTGCTGTCTGAAGCTTGATGCTCTTTGCGGGCAGCAAACTTCTGTAGCTCATCTTTCATTTCCTGACAGAGACAATGGGTCACTGCTGAGGGCCTCTGCACAGAGAGGGGGTGGCTTGCCCCAGAATTTTACAGAACAGCACCAGGCACAGAGAGTCCCGGATGCAGGGTAAAATGAAGAAAACTAGCTTCAGACATAAAACTAGAATACGAGAAGCAAAATTTTTGATGTTATTAGGAGATATATCATTGTCCCTGTGTTTTTCAGCAGAAAGTTAGATTTGAGAAGTTTCTGGGCAATGAACTTGAATGCGAGGAAAGTAAGGTGAGGAAGGCTTTGCTCTCATAGGGTTTACATGCTAGATATCTCTGATGTTTTTAAAAAGGTGAGTTAAAGAAAAATAGTTTTCTGTTGATAAGAATCATAAACACTAAGTTCTTTCATTATGCAACAGTAAAACTGGTATAAATTGATTTTTGCAAGGCAGTTTCCAAAACTTATTTGGCCTTCTACCGTTTTATGGGATTAATAGATCGCTCAGAACCCCCAACTCTGAAATCTTCCTTCTTTCAGTAAACAAACAGAATGTTTTCCCCAAATTGTATTGGTGATTATTATTGTTCCCCTAAGCATTCCTGCCCCCACTCATCTCTAGGAGTGTTGGCATCATACACTTTGGGAAACATTAGTTGAAGGCCATTTTGGTAGAGAAGGGTCACAACTTTTTCTATCTTTGTATGTGTGTGTAAAACTCCCTTTCTTTTACCACACACTTGACTCTAGACAGAAAAGATCAAAGTCACATTGGTTCATGCAATTTCCAAAATGAAATTTCTTGAAATGATTCACCCAGACTATTAAGTAGGAGCTGCCTTTCAGATTAAGCACTGCAGGGAATTTGGACATTCTTTAGTGAAATAACTACTTTATTCAGTGTAGCTGCTCTAAGACTTTGCAAAGAGACTATGCTTAGGAAGAGGCTGAAGCCCAAAGCACTCTATTCTTGATCAAATACAGTCCCTGTGATTTTGTTCTTGCATCATGGTTTTTGTCCTTACAGCTGCTAACTAAGTTCAAAACTGTTTAGGAGGAAAGAAAACTTGTCCCATAATCCCAGTCTCTTACCACTGCTGTGAGGTTTTCTTTTATGATCACTGAGTACCCAAGTTCTTCCAGTAGAGCTTCCATCCCCCAGAGGTCAATTTCAGAACCATTTCGATTACTGAGGTATTCAAATTCTTTGTTGTTAATGATAAGGGCTAGGCGAGTTCGACCCTTCTTCTCCATTACTGGGTATATCTGTAAGGAGCAGGTGCAGAGTGAGTTGAAATCAGCCCCCTACCTTTCAGTTTTCAGGCCTCATCTCAAGAAGCCCCCTTAAGCCAAATGCCCTACTCCCATGTTATCTCTCGGGCCCCTAAGCCAAAATAATGAACTGGCTAAAAGCTCAAAATAGAAAAACATCTCTTTGTTGGACCTAGAAAGAATCAAGACTAAATGCACACACATGATTAGAAAATATTCTCTAGAAATGTAGTTGGAAGTTAGATAGAAGCATTCAAAATATGGATTGAAGAAAGATAATCTAATGTAAGGACCCCTTTAAGAGATGCCATGTTTAGATAATACCCTATGCCTTTTGGCTTGATATTAAGGTGTTTATAATAAGAACCTAATAATGGTTGTCCTAGGCTTCTTGTGTGGACATTTGTGGGTTTCTCACCTCATCAGCCCTTTTCGTTTTCATTTCATAAAAATGAGCAGAAGGACAGAGCTTCAATACATCACCACTTGCGTTGCTCTCTAAATGTAAAAACATTACTCGTTAAGCAAGAATATCCATTTCCTTGCAATCATGGTGATATTGTGACTAGCTTCTCCTTGGGAAATGCTTACCTTTAACCCACTGCAAAGCTCAAGAACTATAAAAAAGCCAGATTTTAAATAACTAAACCCTAAATTTGTGGAGTTTACTATTTTCTTTTCTTACAGATTGCATGTACTTCTGTCTTCATTAGTACTCAGGGCCCTAAATAATATTTCAGATCCAACACATTAAATTTAGATAAGCACATAATCCAAGATTTGGGAGGAGGCTTAGTTCATCTAAACTAGTGAGGTCATTATTCAAATATTTCAGCTTCATTTACAATATACTGACTACTGTTGACATTCTCTGAAATAGCTAACAGGACTTAAAACATTCCATGCATTTTAGATAATCCTGTAGAGCATTAAAATATAAACTTTCTAAGCATTAATCCCTATCTTCTGCAATGGAACTAAATATAAAATGTCTAATTTCTTTCCCTGTAAGATCTCATAAATTCTTCCATGATTTCAGTATATCTTCCTTCTCCTACCATCTTATATACACATACAATTATAATACTGTAATTTATTCTGCATTTGTTTTCCCTACACTGTAAAGTTAATTTTAATATGAAATAGGTCATATTTGTATTATTTGTATTTATATTATTAGTATTTAAAATAGCAACTAACACAGATTAAAACTACACAGATTAAAAGCATTTACTAACAATGGTTAATGAATATTTATCATTGCATATTTGAAAATCGCTACCTCTGTACTCTTTGTTTTGTCTTCCTTAGGATACTTCTTTCGAGGAATGATTTGTTTTCCTATACCAGCATACCAAATTCTGTATATCTTGACCAAGCTACCCTACTTTACTTTCTAAGTAAACAAGAGAAGGCACATTCTATCTCCTCTATCAGACCATAGTGTCCATTCTGAAATCTGGAGGGTTCATTGCCCTTATGTGTCCTTGACTGAGTAGTCGATAGATGTTTAGAGTAAGAACTACTGCTTGGGATAATTCAGCATTCTTTTCTGTTTTCTCGCCTTCACTCTTTTTTCTAAACTCTCAAGAGAATTGGGAAGCTGGCATTGTAAGCACTAACCTACTCTGAAAGACTTTCTTAGGTAGGGACAGAAGTGACAGACGAGCCAAATATTCTCAGCCTTGTTCACACTCTTTCTGTTGGAATGTGGGGTCTCCTCCAGATGTCTATCTCAAACACATGGATGAGGGGCAGTTACCTGTTGGAGACAAACCCTGTGCCTGGGCTGATTCGTTACTTTCCTCATCTCCATTCTCATCTTCATTCTCATCTTCAGAGTCTAGGGTAGAATGAAGAAAAAGCTAACGATGATGAATTTAAACCTGGTAATGTTGCCTCTGTATGTGAAGCCCTAAATTCAATACCTACTATCACAGCAGGGAAGAAACAAAAACCAACATACACATTCCAGTCTGGAGTATCTCACATCTATACTGGGGTGTCTTATTTTACTTTTACTTCATAGAGCTCTCTTCTTTTCCTGGAGAAGCTCATGAGTTCTGTTTTTGGTTTTTAAATGCTACATTTATTATCTCTCTCTCATAAAAGTAATTTACAAAATATTTAAGGGTATGCTTTTAAGGTGATTTCTGCAAATAAAAAATCACTGAGAACCTTACTTTTCCTACATGCTTACAGTACTGCCTCTTGAAAACACTGCTTTCTTATACTATCACATAGGATATAAGTTTCAGTTATAGTTACCAATTGTGAGCAAAGTGAAACCTTTCTCAGTTTCATCGTCATCACTTTCAGGCACAAATTCTGAAATAATAGGGGAAAACATGTTAGTTGACCAAAATTTCTAGAACCAACACAGGTCAAGATTTTTCCATTGTCCCAGCCAGGACTTGAGTATGTTCAGTGTGGAGCTACCATGGACATGAAAGAGATTGGCTGCATTCTCTGAGCTCCAGCAGCTTATCTTAGGGAATTCCCACTCCCAGTGAATGAGGAGAGAGCAACATTTCCACTAATAAGAAAATAGCTTTCTGTCCAGTATGCCCATTATTGTGTGTGTAAACATTTTAATGGGATTATTATGCTACTGACCCTACCCTGATCGGTGATTGTGCCCTACCCTAGGGTGTGACCTGGCATTCTGTTCTCATCCTAGGGTGGTACCTGATTCTGCTTTCACCATTGGGTGGTACCTGATCCCACCATTAGGTGGTACCTGATTCTGGGGCATAAAAACAAGGGTCTGTGGAAGGCGAAGGGCTTTTTTTCCTGGACCTATTCTTAGGCCTTTTGGCTTCGGCCTCTTCATGGAATAAATAGCTGTTTTCTTTGGAAGCCTGACTGCTTGTTGGCTTTCTTCCCACCGCATTCACCTCAAAACAGCCGGCTGAACAGGGTAACAGACACGTGGTCCAAGCTGGAGGAGAAAGGCCTCATCCTCCATCCCTCCATCAGTCAACCTCTTCAGGGGCTGCCTTGCAACACCCATATCTAGTAAATAAATATACTTGCTAGAAAGATGATTGTGTGAGGAGAGGGAGGGACAGAAGAATGTAAGATAAGGACAATTAATTTTCAGAGCCTGTTCTCTGGGGGAACACCCTCTTGGTGTGGAGCCTTTATTTCCTCTGGTTTCTGCCTCTCTCAGAGAAGACATTCCATTCCAGAGACTTTTATAGTAGCTTCCCCTGACCCCTTTGATTTGTAAATGTATAACCTTGTTAGGTTAGCATAAACAAGCAACCTTCTGTTAATATTTGCTGTATTTTCTGGTTCTAAACAATAAATATTGTATTCCAAAAGAGAGTCAGGGCTCTCAGTCCAGGAGGCTGACCCCATGCTTTTCTCTCTTCTTGTTTTCTTAATCCTCACAGCCCCCTGCTTCAGGGCCATTCACTGAGGCCTGGTCCCTGGAAGTTTTCCATCTCCCTGCTTAAGAAATAACCAAGAGCACAAAGGTGAATGATAGGAACCAAGGCAGGAACTCAGAGCCACAGAATCACCCTCTCAGAAAAAAGAGGCTGCAGCAAAAGACCCAGTGGTTTTAGGACCTGAAAGTCATGTCAGCAGTGTCTAAGACAAAGAGCCAGTGGAGCTCAGATGCTCTACTCTGCTCCATGATTTCACACTTTTCTGAGTCAAGGAGTACCAGCACATGACATAGAAAACATTACACTACAACCATGACCATGGAAAAACAATGCAGGCCTCCACCATGCTTAGAAAATGAAGATGGTAGCTCTGATGACCTGAAAAGTAAGAGGCAACTATATAGTCTTTCAGATAAGGGCTTTAGAGAAGAAATATGGGGGATGTTCATAGAACTCAAATGATCCGCAAATATGAATCAAGAGGATATGAAAACAGAAATGATAAAACTGCAAACTTAAATAACAGAACTGAAAAACTTGGTAGGAAAAACGAAAACCTCACCTGAGCCTATCAAAGAGAGTAATAGTGGCTGAAGATAGAATCAGTGAGTTGGAAGATCAGATGCATAACAACTCCATACAGCATAAGAGGTTGTAAAAGAGCCTCTAAACCAATGATTAGACAATGGAAAAATTCTTCAAAAATGTGAACAAATGAAAATAGAAGTCTTTGATAAACTCAACAAAAACATCATAGGAATCATTAGAGTCCCAGAGACCCAGAAAGAAAATCCCAAGAAGTATCAACAATCAAGTTCATCTTTGCAGAAAAACTCCAGAGCATGTAACAAAACCACAGTGCATGCAAACAAATTCTACATGCCCAAAGAGTACCAGCCAAAAGAAATCCAAAGAAAGCACTGCAAGACACATCCCAGTCACAGTGATGAGCCCATAGATAGGGACGGAATACTGAAAGCAGTACTATCAAAAAAGGAAAATTAAATTCAATGTGGCATAACTAAGATTTACTGCAAATTTGTCAAAAGAAACCCTCAAGGTCTGAACGCAGTGGTGGCATATAGTGACAAAATTCAATAAAATTAATGCATCATCAAAAGTACTTTACTCAGCCAGAGTTATATTCAGGTTTGAAGGAAGAATACACAGTTTCACAGATAAACAACAGCTTAGAAACTTTATAGATTCAAAACCATTTTTCAGGATGAATTAAAAAATCTACTATATCCAAATCATTGGTGATGGGAATGTTGCACTGGTGATGGGTGGTGTTCTTTACATGACTGAAACCCAAATACAATCATGTATTTAATCAAGGTGTTTGAATAAAATATATATTAAAAAAATAGCTATAAGGAATGGCAATCCATCATGTAATTCACTGCAACTGGAAGATATGTTAAATGAAGTAAGCTAAAAAATCTACTATAATAATGAACACAAGACAGACAAAACTCTTACTAAAATATGACACTACGTCCCATGACAAACATCTTTTTCAATGCCAATGAACTAAATGAACCAATTAAGAAACAAAGTGGCAAAATGGATCATAAAGCTGAATTCAACATTGTTATCTACAAGAAACTCAATTGAATAATCAGAACAAACACGAACTCAAACTCAAAGATTGGAGGACAATCATCTAAGCAAACTCTCCCAAAAAGGCTGGAATGGCCATACTAATTTTTGATAATACAGAAATTGGATTTAAAAAGGTTGTAAAGAGAGAAAAAAAATCACACACCTAAACATATAAGTCCCCAATGATGGACAAGAAAATATTTAAAACATCTGCTGACAAACCTGAAGAAAGTTATTAATAATAATACAATAGGGGCTGGAGTAAAACACATCAGCAGGGTGTTTGTCTTGCATGGGGTCAACTCAGAGGGACCTGTGTTTTATCCCTGGCATCTCATATGGTCCCCCAAGCCTGTCAGCAGTAATTTCTGAGTGCAGATTAAGAAGTAATCCCTGGGGGCCGGAGAGATAGCATGAAGGTAAGGCATTTGCCTTGCCTGCATAAGGTCAGTGGTTTGAATCCCGGCACCCCATATGGTCCTCCAAGCCTGCCAGAGCGATTCCTGGGCGTAGAGCCAGGAGTAACTCCTGAGCCCTGCTGGGTGTGACCCAAAAACCAAAAAAAAAAAAAAAAAAGAAGAAGTAACCCCTGATCACTGTTAGGTATGGCCCCCAAAAACCTCTCAATAACAACACAATAATAGAGAGAGACTTCAGCACTGCATTCTCACCACTTGATAGGTCAACTAGGCTAAAACCTAAGAAGAAATTACTAGCATTGAAAGGAGTAATAGAAGAAATTGGCTACATAGATATATATAGGACTCTACATTCCAGAAAGTTAGATACACATTCTTTTCCAATGCACATGGATCATTGTCCAAAATAAACCACATGATAGCCCATAAAACATACATGCATAAAATTAAGAGGATAAAAATTGTACATATTACATAATCAGAACAACATGTAATGAAATTAGAAGTCAATAACTAGCAGACACAGAAGAAAATCTTCACACCTGAAAATTAAACTGCTCAATATTAAACAATCGGTGGATCAGAGAGAAAATCAAAAGATTCATAGAAACAAATGAGACAGAAGAAACCTATTATCAGAATATGTGAGGCACAGCTGAAGCAGTACTAAGAGGAAAATGTATAGCTTTGCAAACATTCATCAAGAGGTAAGACAGGACCTATACAAATCACTTAAAGCTACAGCTTATAAAATTGTATGTGATAAAAAATGAACAAAAAAAGAAAGATAGAAGGAAATAATACATCTTAGAACAAAAATGTCAATGAACAAGAAATCCAAAAAAATCTGAAAGATCAATGGAAGCAAGAGATGCTTCTTTTATTTTTATTAAAAAATAATCAAAACTCACATAAATGAAGACAGAGGAACATAATAAACTGAATTAGAAATGAAAAGGAGGACATCACTACAAAAACTACAGAAATTCAAAGATTAGTCAGAGATTACTTTGATAAATTCTATGCCACAAAACATGAGAATCTAGAAAAAATAGATAAATTCTCAGTCTTAGAATCTTCCAAGGTTGAACCAAGATTACATAGCATATTTGAACAAAACCATCTCTATTGATTAAATTAAAATGGTAATCAGAATTCTTCCCCAAAATGAAAGTCCAGGCTCAGATAGAATCATTAACAAATTCTTTCAAACCTTTCAAGAGGACCTACTGCCTATATATTTCAGGTTTTTCCAGAAAATTGAAAAAAAAATAGAAACTCTCCAAAATAGATTTTATGAAGCTCATATCACCCTGATACCAAAAGGAGACAGAGATGCCACATAAAAGAGAACTACAGACAAATGCCCCTGATTAACATAGATGCAAAGATCCTTAAAAAATATCCTAGCAAATAGGAGTCAATGCCTCATTAAGAAAGTCATATAGCATGACCAAACAGGATTCATTCTGGAGATGCAAGGATAGTTCAAAATATGCAAGTTAAATAACATAATATACCACATCAACAAAAGGAAAATTAAAAATCACATGATAATATCAATAGATGCATATAAAGAATTTGATAAAATCCAACATTAGTAAAACTCAACAGATCAAAGCCATTTACAACAAGCTGATGGCAAATATTATATAAAATGGAGATTAACTCAAAGCCTTTCCCTTAAGATCTGGTCCAAGACAAGACTGTTCCCTCTTGCCACTCCTATTCAGCCTAGAACTGAAAGTACTTGCCATAGCAATTAGGCAAGAAAAAGATATCAAGAGCATCTAGGTAGAAAAGGAAGAAGTCAACATCTCATTGTTTGCTGATAACATAATCCTATGTTTATAAAATTCAAAAACTACCAAAATGGCAGCTACAAATTTAATGCACAGTAATCAATGACCTTGTTATATACAAATAATAATAGAGAAGAAATAGACATTATAAAACCAACCCCATTTAGAATAGCACCAGAGATATTCAAATACCTTGGATTTAACTTAACTAAATAAGTGAAGAACCTACGCAAAGAAACTTATCAAAAATTGCTTCAAAAAACAAAACAGGACACAAGTAAATGGAGACATTACCTGTTCATCAATTGGGAGGATTAACAGCATTAAAATCACAATACCTGCCAAAGCATCATACAAATGTAATGTAATCCATCTAATGATACCCATGATATTCTTCAAAGAAATAGATCAAACACTCCTGAAATTTATTTGGAAAATTAAGCACCATGGAATAGCTAAAGGAATCCTTAGGGAAAAATGATGGGAGTCATCACTTTCCCCAACTTTAAATTGCATTTAAAAGTAATAGTCATTAAAACAACATGACATGGGGCCAGAGAGATAGCACAGCGGTAAGGCATTTGCCTTGCATGCAGAAGGACGATGGTTCAAATTCTGGCATTCCATATGGTTCCCCAAGCCTGCCAGGGGCGATTTCTGAGAGTAGAGACAAGAGTGACTCCTGAGCGCTGCCCGGTGTGACACCCCCCTAAAAAAATAACACAACATGATACTGGAATAAGGACAGACCTTTAGATAGTCTTGAGTATTCAGAGAATGACTCCCAGAAATGCAATCAATTAACCATTAACCAAGTGGCAAGAAATGCAAAGTGGAGCAAGGAAAGCATCTTCGATAAGTGATGTTGAAACAACTGGTCAGCAACTTGCAAAAATGCAAACTCAGACCTCCATCTAAGATCATGCACAAGGGTCAAATTCAAATGGATTAAAAACTTTGTATCAGAGCCCGGAGAGATAGCACAGGGGCGTTTGCCTTGCAAGCCAGGACCAAAGGTGGTTGGTTCGAATTCTGGTGTCCCATATGGTCCCCCGTGCCTGCCAGGAGCTATTTCTGAGCAGACTGCCAGGAGTAACCCCTGAGCACCTCTGGGTGTGGCCCAAAAACCAAAAAAAAAAATACAACTTTGTATCATACCTGAAAATATAAGTTCTTCTATAAGAACACATAGGTAAAACACTCCATGATATTGAGACTAAAGGCATCTTCAAGGAGGGAACATCACTGTCTAAATAAGTGGAAACAGAAATAAACAAATGGGACTATATTAAGCTGAGAAGCTTCTGCACCTCAAAGGAAATATTGACTAGGATACAAAGGCCACCCACAGAATGAGAGAAACTATTCACCCATTACCCATCAGAGAAGGGGTTAGCATCAAAGATATTAACAGTACTGACAGAATTTAACAAGAAAAAAACTAATTCCATCAAAAATGGGGAGAATAAATGAACAGATATAGATATTTCCTCAAAGAAGAAATACAGATGGCCAAAAGGTACATGAAAAAATGCTCCATATCATTTATCATCAGGGAGATGCAAATCAGAACAACAGTGAGATAACCTGCACCACAGAAACTGGCAAATATCACAAATAACAAGAACAACCACTACTGGCATAGATGAGTGGAGAAATTATCTTTCACTATCTTTTAGTTCAGCCTTTCTGGAAAACAAAATGGATATTTCTCAGGAAAAAAAACCCTGGACATTGAGCTCCCATATGATCCAGCAATATCATTCCTAGGGATATACCCCAGTATCACAAATACATAACACTATAATGCCCTCTGCACTCCTATATTCATAGCAGCTCAATTTATAATAGCCAAAGTCTAGAAACAACCCAGAAGATGGCAGAGGAGGAAATGGGGGACATTGTTGTCAGGAAGTTGCATTGGTGAAGGGTGGTAGAAAGTTTATGGCTGAAAGTCAATTACAAACAATTTTTTTACCAGGGTTTTAACCAGGGTGTTTAAATAAAGAAAGTACTTTTTAAATAACCAAAATATTAAGTAAAGTTTTTGTTGGAATGTAGTAGTTTTCATATTGAGGAAGGCAAGTCTATTCTCTGGATAAAAAGCAAAAATTCTGATGCAGAGGTGAAGTTCAAAGGATGTTTTCATGAAAACCTGTCGTTAGAGTGCTGTCGATCATGCTGCTTGAAACTTTCTAAAAGTTAGACTTGCAATATTAAAAATTATCCCAGATATATTCTCAATTCCCAAGAATTTGGACTATACTATACAGTTTTGTATTTTACTCTAGAGAAAGTGAACTCACCCTGACACCTTTTTCTAACTATAACATCTTAAAATCAAAATTTTAAAGAAAATATTTTTACAGGTTATCACAAGTATTTAATGATTTATAAATAATACATAAATCAAATGTATACATTTTTATTTATTATATGTTCATGTAAGCACCTTGATTACAGACATGATTGTAGTTGGTTATCAGTTATATAAAGAACACCCCCTTCACCAGTGCAACATTACCACCACCAATGCCTTCCATCTTTCATATCCTCCCAATAACCTGCACTTGATAAAGTTTTTTTTTTTAAGGAAAACATGTATTGAGTCACACTCTAGAGATAATCATATATCAATGATCTACAAATTCTTAAATCCATCATGTTCTTTTTGAACAAAGAGAAACTGGCTTCCTAGAAGTGCATTACCAGAGCTAAGGCTGAGATATGCATAGTACAGTTGTTTTTCTCTTCGTGAATAGCTTTAATCTCCTAATGACTTTGAAATCCCAGAAAGAGAAACTCAGAATACTTAGAACACTCCGATCATTCAGCATCAGCACAGTAAATTTATTCCATGGGTATTTTCTCAGCACTTTCTGTGTCAGGTACTGTTTTTGCGGGGTGGGATATATTCATGATGAAAATAAAGACCTTGCTATATAACAGTTTAAAGGCTAACAGTGGCGAGGCTAACTGGGGCATCAGTTACCATTGGACAGAAAGGAAAGGGTGGCTGTTGAACAAAAAGTGAAATATGCAACAGTAGAAAGTGTATGAAGCTACTGACACAGAGAAGGGAACATTTGCAGTATCAAATAAGATTTTTCATCTGTCAGGAAAGGTAGGACAGGAGAGTGTGTCAATTTATTTGCTATTTCTCAAAATAATAAGGCAGAAAAGGCATTAGAACAATAGATACTCACTTAAACTCAGCTGTTTGTTGGCGTTGCCAACAACAAGGTATATCTTGTCTGGGTTTTTCTCTGTGAACTTCTCAATCAGACTTTCAGTCCCTTCTATTAAGTTGCTGATCCCACTCCCTAAATTTTTTAAAGTTCTCTTGTTTACCACTTCATTGTCTACCAAGTTATCCAAAAAACCATCCACCATGGTCTTGGCCATCAATTTCATTGCTTCCAATGGATCATTTATCCCTGTAAAATGACAGAAATTTAGATATTGGTAGGTCTTTAGAAATCTGGCACTGTAGGCACAGGTCTCAGTTTTGTTTTGTTCATTTAGAAGACTCTTCTAGAAATGTCCTAAACACCCACTTCTTGCATTCTATTCTTAAAAATTCTGACTTGACAAGCTAAGGTGAAGCCAGGGTTTTTGATGAAAGTTATTTCTCAGGAGACACCAAGTGTTGCTGGTCTTAGCCCAAGTGAGAGCTCATCTTTGTCACCAGTTCTGCCTGCCTTGTGGCGGAACTGAGCCAGACCTGGGAAGCAGGGGCCTTAGGTCAGAGTGTGTCATGCAGGATCCCTTCCCTCTCCGTTAGTTGGATCCCTCGCCATTTTTCGCTGCTTGAAGGCTCCTTTGTGTCCTTTGGCAGCTGGCAGGACTGCCATGTGGGCACAGATTGAGCATGGAACAGAGCAGAAATGTGGAGCAGGAAACCCAACTTCCTTCAACTCTCTGTCCTCTTACCCTGCTACATATAAAGTGGGGGAAGGAGTTGGGGGTTAGTAGGAATCTAAAGAAAATCCTGAAATCATGGGAAAGTATAAAGGACCAAATGTCCCTGCCTGGTCCTTTCTTCCAGGAAGTTATGTAAGCTTACATGAATACATACAGAGACAGCTTCTAGAAACCTCTCTCCAGGCTAGAACAAGACTCTGTGGTTAGGGACCCTCTGTCCTCTCCCCAGATCTGCTCCTGAGCAGAAACTTCCCCTCAAAAATAAGCACAAATAACAGGAAAAGTGGGGCTACTCACCAGCCATGGCTGTTCAGCTCCTGGGCAGGCGAAAGAATGAAAAAGAAAGTAACTTTCGTATTTGCTCTCTGAGGAAATGCCTAACGGAGAAAAGGCAGCTGTTTTTTCTTATATTTTGCCAGATTAGGTTTAGACTCCCATTTTGCCTTCAGAACACAGGAAGCAAAAATCGCTCTGTTTTGCTCTAAGATCACAGAATTTCCACAACCCAATCGAATGCACACCCTGATGCCTGTGATCCCTGTTCCGTTGATATTGTAAAATGCAGTTAATAAATCACATTTGCCCTCTTATGGCTGCTGCCTCGGCTGCTGTAACAGGGAAGGGTCACTTCACTAAAACTGCAGGAGTGAGCCTGCAAGACTTGAGAGGAGTGAGTGATCTCCCTAGAACATATATACCCACATAAATTACCTATTTTTGTCTCTGACTGCTGATCTGCTTCCTTATCACTTATGGATAGTTTTGTTTATCCAGAATAGTAGGAGTATATTTTGAATATTTTTACTATACCAGGGATTTAATACAGTTTAATATACTTTTAGTACACTTAATACACTTACTTAAAAATTGAGTTTTAGGAACATGTAAGATCTTTGGCTTGCAAAGGAAACCATAGGAAATTCTAGAAGGGGGTTGGATTTTACTCTGTACGGGAAACACAAGGCTCTGTTTAATTTGCTCTGTTCTTCCTGTCTTCTTTAAAATGCCAGGACCACACTAATTCTATGAACAGCTCTTCTCCATGGCTTCTGGAACTGCCCCCTCTGATAACTACAGACTTGCACTAGGACATGGGCTGGGCCAACAAGCCACAGGAGAACAGCACGCTGCCACCAAATCCAGAGTCAGAAGCAAGTGTTCTTCAGCAGGCCCTTGGCTGTGTTTCTCTGGAGATAGAAACACCCACAGATTGCAGGGCACCAAGCCAAGTCCCCCAAAAAGGCTTCATTGTCATCACATTCATTTTCTTTAACCTTTATTCTTTGGTTTCTTCTATTTTCAGATCAATTTGGTATTTTCTAACTTCTCAAGTCAATACTGACTTGGCCCATTTTCCTTCAAATTTCATCTGGAGTCCATGATCACACAATGGTTATTGGTAGTGCTTTATAGAATAGACATTCTAGCACCCCACTTTCCACCAGTGTCTCTGTTACTCTCCACCACTGTCCTAGTAGCCCTTCCAAATCCTACCCCACTCCTATCCACTACCCATCCACACCAGCTCCCCTACCCAGCTGTGGTTATGTTTTTTATTCGAGACCAGTTACCAGTTTCTGTTGCCTTTGAGCATTTATTTCCTTATAATATTTTTTGTAAACCCCAGATGATATCTGTCCCTATGGTGTGTGACTGCATTCAACTTTCAGATCCATCTTGAAGCTGAAAGCTGCATTTCTTCTTTTCTCACAGCCAAGGAGTAGTTCCATATTTCTTCATCTAGTCATCTGTTTTGGAAACTTGGATTACTTCCATCTATTGGAGAATGTAAACAATAAGGTTTTTGTGCATAGTTACATAATTATAAATGATTTTTGTATGGATATATACTTTAAAATATTTTTCCAACCAAAGGGAGGTATATGGTAGCTATGTTATTGGATTTTTAATATTTGTATGTATTAGTTGGTGGACAAGGTCTTTATGAATACAAGTTTGGGGATCTTTGTGATGTGCCTCATGTACTAAGTAAATAAATATAAACCCAAGAGTAGAGCAATAGTCGAATGGGTAGGGTGCTTGCCTTGAACTCGGCTGACATTGGCTCAGTCTCTGGTGTACCATGTGTTTCCCTGAGTTTGCCAAGAGTGATTCCTGAGCACAGAGGCAGAAGTAAGCCATGAGCATATTTGAATGTGACCCAAAGAATAAATAAAACACACAAAAAAGAATAAGAAATAAAAATATTAATTAAATAATATAAAACAAAAATAATTAAAATAATAAACAAATGTTTATGATGTATACATAAAAATAAACAGGTAATTAAATGATTGAATCCATAATTAATCATTCAATAAATAATTTAAAACTTAGCTAGTTCTTATTATATAATGTAATAAATATGCTATATTATATATACTGTTGTATTATCATCACTTGCACAGCCCTTACCATTTAAATCTTTCCTTGCCTCAAAAGGGAAATATCCAGTGTCTGATAGCTCAGATTCTATTCAAGTCCCACTGTACTCAGCTACTAGCTGTGGACAGTATCTATCTATTCTGTTGGTTGTTAAATCTAAGTATTGTCACTCCTATGTATATACCTTAGGAACATAAAAATGCAGTGCAAAAATTTCCTTTGCATCACAGCACTATTTGCAATAGCCAAAATCTGGAAGCAACCCAAGTGCCAGGCAACAGTCTGGCTAAAGAAACACAATGCAATACTATGCAGCCACTAGACCACTAGAAAAATAAAGTCATGAAATTTTCACATCCATGGATAGTTATAGATATTATTATGCGAGTGAAATTAGTCAGAGGGAGAGGGATAAACATAGAATCATGTCGTTCATCTGTGGGATATAAAAGAAATAAAAGACAGTTTGGAGATAATATCCAGAAACAATAAAGATGTGTATTAATAGGCACAGTCCATGTTGGGAATCTTGCCACAAAAAGAAGTGTATACAGTTAGTGTAGAGAAGGGTCTACCATTAAAGGGGCATGCATGGAACAATGTCATTAACAGTAGTGCAAAACACAGTGTCAAAAAGAAGAGAGAAAGAAGAAAATGCCTGCCCTAGAAACAGACAGGAGAAAGGGGAGATGGTGGCAACAGAAAAGGGCATCAAGGAAGGCATTAGTGAGTCTATTGACATTGATGATTCGAAATGTTCACTGGTGAATGTTGTTGTACATTGTATGACTGTAACTCACTCATGAACAACTTAATCTGTGATTAAAACTGTAATATGAACAACCTAGTAACCATGGTGTTTAAATAAAATAGAAACAAAATAAAACAAAAATAAATGTAGATATTGTGAGAGTTAGACAAAGTCCTCGCTTACAAACTCTTGTAGTAATATGGATCTCAAATGTGCCATTACAGTTCTATTTAAATCTAGAGCTTCTATTTTTTTTTTACTTGATAACCCTCTACATGTGATATATTTGCAGGTCCATTCACTTAATGAGACAGAGGCTGTGATACCAGGTGGGGGCATGTAGTGGTGGACATTAGGGCTTCCACCTGTGTGTGAGATTGTTACCAGATTGTTACCCCACACCAATGACCCAAACACTGTCCAGCATTGATGAATCTGGCCCCAAAAACCCAGCCCAGGTATTAAACTTTTGAAGTTTTTCCAGTTCAAGTTTCTTTGAACATCTCCATCTCACATCCATTATATATTCCTTTAAAACATTTACATTTACAAGGGAAATAATTTAGATCTCTTCAGTGGTCCTCATAGTATTTGCTAGAACTTTCAGCCAACTAAGCTGTCCACTGAGTCAAGGAGGTGGTGCTATTTGGATCCTATCATGCAAAGAACCACCCAGGACACCTAGGCAGTATTTAGGGAGCTTCTGGAATACCTGGACACTATTCAGGGATCACTACTTGGGCATCACCTGTAAGTATTTAGGAGACACATGAAGCTGGAATCTCACAAAAGTGGGGAACGTCCTTGCTCAGGGCACCAACCTCTACATTACTTACCTCTGCTGCCTTCTCTAAATTGTAATTTTCTCTCTTCCATAGCTGGAATTCCCCGTTGCTTTCGTTTCCCTTGAGCTAATTTTTGCATTTTTGTGCAAATAATTCAAGATTGCGCCATCTTGGACCAAAAAAAGAGTCCAATAATAATTAAACTTGGCAATAGCGTAGAGAATAATATTCCCCTTTTGCTTGAAAATGTGCAAGTATTTGGAAAGAAAATTATGGGCAAAATAAAAAGAAAACTGAATTCAGTTATGGAAGGACAAAAGATAATACAGGAATCATTTGCTAAATCATAATAATTTATTAAAGAAAAAAAATGAGGCCAGCTTTTGCTGGCAGAGAAGTCCATGTGTGCCATGCTTTACCTGATCCAGGTTATTGTGCTTTGCACTGGTTATATACAGATTCATGGACAGGCTGCATGCATGAGTCTACATCATTTGTTTGTTTGTTTGTTTGTTTGTTTCCACAGCATCTGCTTGTCTCCTGCTCCGGGGCTGCACAGTGGAACTTTACTTGGCCATTTTCAAGGGAACTTTGTTTCATATTAGAAGACCACCTTGTTCACCTTTGTTCCATTTCATTTGCTATCACTTTATTGAGATAATTTTAGAAGCTATAAAGAAGAGCTGGACTGCCCAGCATTTCCTGAAAGGGAAGCAAAAGCACAATGTCATGACTTGAAATTTCAGTTCAACTCTCAGCGTGATACTGAACTATCTTCCTATCTTCCTGTGGATTCAATCAGTACTCTTTTGTCTGGTCATCAGAAAAACCTCAGAAGAGTTTTGATACTGTGTGCTAAAAAGGTGATGAATAGAGCCTATGTTCACTCAAGATATCATTTTGTAAAAGTTTACCATGCTATACTCTCTGCTTTCCCCTTAGAGAATCACATGCAATACTGTCTGTTTTTCCCATGCCAGTTCCCATTCTTGGAAATAACCATTCTGTGGATGGTTGATCTGTAACACAGGATCCACATTTCTCTGTCTCTTTTGACTCCTTTATTTTTTTCCCTTAGGTTGTAGCTATCTGACATGTGCAACATATATGGGTTTGAATATGTCTGTCCGCACTCACTACGATGTTCACAGATTTGATAAGCATCTAGACTTGAACCTACAACCCAGTAAATGCTTGATAGGGAATTAAATAATGAAACCCCCAAATATGGTTCTGCAAGCTAATTCGTGTTGAAAACCTTCTTTGTTGATATGTCTCCCTAAGCATGAGGTAAGAGAGATGGAGTGGGTAAAAAAATTTTGGGATATATGTCAAAATACAATTTTAATTATTTGTGAGGGAGATTAAAGATATGATTTAATATAATGTCATATGAAATAGTCATGAGTAAATTTATTGTTTAGTCTAAACCTGTTGTACCATTCTCAAATGATAGCATGGAGGCTTGAATTCAATTCTGAGACCCGACCTGGACAAAGTACAAACCTCAGAGTGTATTGTGATGTCCATCTTGAAGAGTCAGGAAGCCCTTCAGTACTGATGCCACTTTTCAGTCCAGGCCCTGCTTCATGCTGCCTGTTCAAAGTAACTGATGCTTGTGATGTGGCCCCTGTGCTGACAGCATCAAAATCACTGTTTCCCTCAGATATTGTCTCTGTTCTCATTTCTTCCAGAACCAGAGACTGTATCTGGTCATTTAATGTGTGAATATGGGTGAGGTTAAGAAAAAGAGAAAAGCAGAGATGGGCATAAACGATAGTCAAAGCATGAATAACTTTGTTAGAACACTGATTACATGAAGTCCTTCATTGTTTCTTACTTTTTGTCTTGGTTTGGTTCACCTCTTTGACTGATCAATTTATAGGTTAGAAAATTTATAGATTGATACAGGTATTCTATTGAGAGATTATTAGTAAAATAACACAAAATATTGGTAGAATAATATATAATTTTATTGGTAGAAAAATGATAGTATCTAATCATTGAATCACTATCTATACAAAGAATACTAATCTAACCAGGCACTTCATTGAGTTGTCCTTTTCATAGACCTGACCCACCAATATTATTTTCCCATTTATTTTATACTTAACTGTTTTCAATGACCAGGAAAGAGGTAGAAATCTTTTGTCAGGGAATTCTGCTCAATAGTTGGCATCTGGATATTATTATCTGTTTTGTTAAATGACTGTTGTACCTAAAAATGAAACAAAAATCTGGATAAGACACTCCTGTATCTACTCATAGCAAGTCCCTCGAAGTATGACTGTTTTCTGAAGTTCTGCATTGATTAATATTCTACATGTGAAATTTCTGTTATCCTAAAATGCTCCATGCACAATCTAACCCTGAAAGCTTTATTTAGCAAAGTTTACCCCATCACTGATGAAGTGGCTAGAAATTGGAAAACATTACCCCTACCCTGAAGTGCAGACCCTAAATTTTTTAAGTGCTCTGATCCATCCCATAAGGGTCAGGCCTCCAACTACAACCTACAAATAGATCTCCAATGTCTGTCTATAATGGGTGTGTTTGAAAATGATGGATTTCTCTATGTTTATCTAATCTGTATTTTATATATTCTCTGCCAATATTGAATATATTCCTTGTGATATATTATCCCACACCCCATTTACCACCTTACAGAACCCTTCCCATCCTCTTACCCCCTCAACTCTGATCCATTTTCTCTCCCTATTTAACCGTATTTACCCTCAATTCTTAACTCCTCAGGAACTGGGACCTTCCTTTTATCCCAGAAGGCAGCCATCAAACTCCCAAAGTGAAAGGATACCTTCACAGACCCCCATGTCTCATCCTGGGAAGAAGCTGCAGCCACTGCATCTGCTGGCTCATTTGATGTGGCCCTGTTTCTCCCACCACCCTTCAATGTGGACTATTGCTTGCTACCCTACCAGCTTCAGCTTCAGAGGGACTCCAAGCTTGAGGAAAACTACCTGATCCATGACTACCACAAACCATTTATCAGACTCCACAAGACTATGGTGCAATAAAAATGTGCCCTGGATCTTATCCCCGCATCAGACTATCTCAAAAGCCTTAATGGGGATATCTATATGTTTGTTTGTTTCTGTAGATGCATTTCCTTAATAGTTATATCCTTAGTGTTTATTTTCATATGTAGAAGTAGCCTTCCTCATCCCTTTGGTTTTTGTTTGTTTGTTTGTTTGTTTGATTTGTTTTGTTCTTTTTTTAATTTTGCTCGTTTTGGCTTTGGTTAATAGTAGCTCAGGTCAAAACCATGGCACAGAGAATGTAAGTCTTGATATTTTTACCCCCAAATGCACCAATAATATTATATGGTATCATTCCTTTTTGCATGGGTACACTAAAATGGGAAAACCTTATGTACAGAAAGAATTTCTTATCCAATAGAAATAAGAACCCATACATTTTATAATGCAGGGGTGCCTTCCACCCTGAACATTTGTCATAAGGGCTTGACATAGACCTCAATTGATCAGATATCAACTATCCAACCCTGAACCCCAGATCTCTCTACCTTAATACTGGCACTGTTTCCTACACCAGTACCAGAAATCAAACTCCCCCAATATTAGGAGGCCCTAATATTGCTCTGGAACCAACTTGCTCCAGAAAAGGTTCATATTACACTTTAATGATGAGGAAACAGTAACAACTTGATCAAAGGGCATATTGTCCTACCTCACTGCCTAAGAATTAGATGAAATCAGAAGACATTCAGTCCCAGAATCTGTACAAAAACCAAGATCTCCAACTACAGAAAACTGACTAAGATGACTATCACTGAGCAGAACTGTTCTGTAACCATAAAGAAAGACCTCGGCATGAGGCTGGAGCGGCGGTGCAGTGGTAGGGCATTTGCCTTGCACGCGGCTAACCTAGGATGGACCTCAGTTCAAGACCCCCTTCCCCGACCTCCCATATGGTTCCCCAAGCCAGGAGCGATTTCTGAGTGCATTGCTAGAAGTAACCCCTGAGCTTCACCGAGTATGATCCTAAAACCAAAAACAATGACAACAACAACAAAAAACAAAAACAAGACAAACAAAAACATAACAAAAAATCTGTTTAAAAATTGTCATTGCATTGTCATTACTATATCATTAATATATCTTCATTTAAAAATATCTGCTGGATTAAAAAAATTGAGATACCTCTCTATGCTGTCTTTTAAATTCTGTCCTTTATATTATTTTTTTAGAAATGAAGTGAAAGGTGACATTGCCAGAAACATACCATTAACTTGGACTACCAGGTTAAGGAAGTTTTTTTGATGTTCCTATGTACATTTTCTTCTCTACCCTTCTTCCCCCTTTATATATAAATGATTCTGTAGGTACTTGCATTATCATAGCTCTCAAAGCCAAGGGGTATTCTGAATACTTGGGTGGGGAATAAATTAAAACTTTCACACTGCGTTGTGTTGTACTGATTAATCAGGCACTGCTTATAAAATTTTCATAGTAGGTTTAGTTTTTTTGTTTGTTTTTAGTTATATTGCTTATTAATGTGTAATTTAAATATACTATGAAGAGGAGAGCCATAAGCTAGAACATTTGGGAGGAATTGTCCTCATGAGTTAAGAAAAGAAAAAGTGTTGTTAAATTGCTCTATTTATCTGACAAAGTTGCATATGGATAGTATTTAGAATCTGAATTATATATAAATCTGGAAAAGAGAGATACTGTGGAGTAGGTCAGTATTGAACGAGCTAACTTTCAAGGCTCTCCTATCATGCTATTTAATTTCCAAAGAGAAAAACCAGCAGAGTAATGGTATTTCAAGAATTCTAATATTTTTTTGTCTTGTAGTGTCTTGTTAAAGCTATGTAGATGAAAAACAATAAGGTACATACGTTAAGTTTTTTCATTGTCAATGTTAGAGAACCCTACCCTTTCTAGGTGCCCTGGTTTCCTGGGCCTGCTCAGTACAGTCTAATGGGTCCTTATGCCAGGCCTCAATACTGCCAGGGAATCAAACCAAGGGAGAGGACCCTCCATGTCATATATCAGGAAGCCCAATGCCAAAGGAAAGACAACTTCATGATTGGCTTTCCTCTGGGCTTGGGTCGGTGCTCTAGGCCAAGAGTCATTTTATACTTGGAGTCTAAGTCAAACCCCTTTTGGGGAAAGATTATTTTTAAGCTTAAAAGGGCTGCCATTATAAGTAGTATGTAATATATGTAACATTCTCCACTTCTTTTAAAATAAAGTGAATATTTATAATGGAAAAAAAGAGAGAAAGGAAAGACTTGGTGAGGTTTGAAAACTAACATGCTTTCCTTTCTAATTGCCCCAATGTTTACAACACCTATGTAAACAATCAGAAACAAAAACAAAAATGACACATCTGCCCCATTTTTGTTTTCTTTTCATTTTTTATAACTTCTAGATAGGGGCCCCTGCAGTTTTTTATAGAACCACAGAACATGAATCACCTTGCTTTACCTCATATTTCTATGCCTTCCTACAAATGGAGAAAATAAAAAAAATAGTGGATGGGACCCAGGGGCCAAGTGGCTTCAGGAACATTCAGTAGAAATAAAATATAGTCAAATCTAAATGCCCAAACCAAATTCAACAGAAGCATGAAAATAGAATCAAGAGATCCAAGGTATAACAAGCAAAACACAAAATGGACTGTTATACTAGCAGTACAGTAGACTAAGGGTGAAGCTATGGGATGTATGCTAGGAACTATGGTAAAGGGAGGACAACACTGTTGGTGGGGATGGCCCTAATTTCCTGTTTCTATGTGCCTGAAATATAACTTTGAAATACTTGTAATTCACATTGGCTTCAATAAAAAAATTTTAAAAAGTCACACCTCATACTACCAGTATGTTTCTAACAAAAGAAGGAAACATGAGTTCATTCATTTATTCATTTTCAAAAATATGATGTGACAGCTAGTTGAGATGTGGAGAACATGTGTGTTTATGAAACCTGGATTTGAGTGACTGATGACAGGTCAAAACCAAACAGGTGCAGTATATATATACTGAGTATATAGAGGCAGCACAGTGGAATAAAAGAAAGAAGAGGGTGAGGAATATCAAGCCGCTCAGTTGAAATAACATTACCCTTGATTTCTCTTTCCCATGTCTTAGTTTCACCTACTAGCATGTTCTATAATTCCATGTTTAATTTTAACTAGTTATTTACCATCCATTTTTCTTGCACAAGAATGGTTGATCTTAAAACACGTAAGTTTAATCTTTTTTTAATATAATTTTTATTTTGATCATAGTGGCTTACATATTGTTGACAGTATTATTTTAGGTACATATTTACATAAAATCAAGGGGGATTCCCATCACCAAATTGTCCTCCCTATACCTCCATTTTTGTCCTCCCTCCCATTTCCTCTTCCCTCACCCCCAGGGCGGCTAGAATATGTGGTCCCCTCTGTATCTGACCTACTACTTAGTAGTCTTGCACCTGTTTGGTCTTGATGTCTCCCTTATTTCCCCCTCTAACTGGAGGCAGGACTAGCTAGTTCAAGATGCATGGTTTTGTTTGAAAAAGCGAAAAGTAATAAACTGGGGTAAGAGTTTAATATGCCGAAAATGGGTGGAATCCTTCTAGGGGCTCTCTTCAACGATTTGAGAGATGAAGGAGATAAAGAAGGTGAAACACTCCACCAGTACCAGAAGAAGTGTCAAATATCCAGTGAGGACTCCAGCTATATCGATAAGCACCACAAAAAAAAAAAAAAAAACAAAACAAAAAAACAAAACAAAACAAAGAAAAACAGACAAACAAAAACAAAACAAAAAACAAAACCAAAAAAAAACCAAAAATGCCATAGTCTTGAAATAAGAAACATGGCATAGCACATAAAGAAAGAAAAGATAGGAAGAGAAAAAAATAAGTATAACTGGGGACAACAATTTCAATAATCACACCCAAACAGAGAAATCGACCAAAGATAGATAGGTAAATAAAAAATAATAAAATAAATGAAGATAAAATATAATATATAAAAAATAACCAAGGTTTTGGGCTTTTTGTATTTTTGTTTTTTCCCTCCTGCCCTGGCACAGTAAATATTGAGGTCATTCGAAAAGGAATTCACTTGGCCTAAGAAATATGGGGTTTCTCCGTCCTTGGAGTATATTGTCATGGGATCAACTATAGACTCTGTTCAGGATCATTTACTCTCCCAGTGGTGCTTTTGTGGTGTGTGGAAGACTTCTGCTCTGTCCTGGGTGATACAATCAGACCTCTGTGTCTAGAGGTCTCAGTATCTGCACAGATCCTGAGGTGGGACTTATGATGAAGTCAGTCTTTGTGGTTCTAGAGGTTCTGTTCTTTCAGTGTCATTTTAATCCATCTTCTGTGGTTGGTGATCTTGGTCTTTGTGCTGAACCTAGGATGGCACCTAGGATAGCGTCTTTCTTTGTGCTTCCAGAAGCCCCATTCCGTTACAATTGTCTCTGTCAGACCTTTGGAACTGGGGATCATGTTTATTGTGAAGGTCATAGTTCAAACCCTAAACTAGGGCTTTTTTATTGGTCCCAAGATATATACAGTCTGGTCATGGTTCTAGCAGCCAGTCATCTGTAAATCGCGATCTTGGCTTTTGGACCTACCAAAGGGTGACAAGTCTTCTGGTTCAATCTTAAACCTCACATGCCAGTACAATGTTAAGTCACATCTGCCTCATCTTTCTTTCTTTCTTTCTTTCTTTCTTTCTTTCTTTCTTTCTTTCTTTCTTTCTTTCTTTCTTTCTTTCTTTCTTTCTTTCTTTCTTTCTTTCTTTCTTTCTTTCTTTCTTTCTTTCTTTCTTTCTTTCTTTCTTTCTTTCTTTCTTTCTTTCTTTCTTTCTTTCTTTCTTTCTTTCTTTCTTTCTTTCTTTCTTTCTTTCTTTCTTTCTTTCTTTCTTTCTTTCTTTCTTTCTTTCTTTCTTTCTTTCTTTCTTTCTTTCTTTCTTTCTTTCTTTCTTTCTTTCTTCCTTCCTTCCTTCTTCCTTTCCTTCCTTCCTCCTTCCTTCCTTCCTTCTCTTCCTTCCTTCCTTCCTTCCTTCCTTCCTTCCTTCCTTCCTTCCTTCCTTCCTTCCTTCCTTCCTTCCTTCCTTCCTTCCTTCCTTCCTTCCTTCCTTCCTTCTTTCCTTCCTCCTTCCTTCCTTCCTTCCTTCCTTCCTTCCTTCCTTCCTTCCTTCCTCCTTCCTTCCTTCTTTCCTTCCTCCTTCCTTCCTTCCTTCCTTCCTCCTCCTTCCTTCCTTTCTTCCTCCTTCCTTCTTTCCTTCCTTCCTTCTTTCCTTCCTTCCTTCCTTCCTTCCTTCCTTCCTTCCTTCCTTCCTTCCTTCCTTCCTTCCTTCCTTCATTGTAACCACACCCCCCATTTCCTCCCCATTTCTGGGAGGGGTCTGGGAAAGGTTAGATAAGGCCTTGGACCCGAAGGGCAAGGAATTTTGCCTGGATGGAGGTCAGAAGACAGATGACTAAGAACCAAGGTACTATGCAGGGCTGAATAAGGATCTAGCATAAATGGTTATGATAGGCCACACATGTGGTGGATAGGGCATAAATAAAGCTGAAACTTCCTGAAGCCTGCCTGTGAGTGAGTTATCTACCCACCATCCTCCTGAACCCAGATACTGGCTAGAGGGAGATGCAGCCACATGGTCCTGAGCTGAAGGAGAAAAGTCTTCCATCCATCCATCCATCCATCCATCCATCATGAAAGCCCATCATAAGGGCCTTATTAATGAATTTAAACAACACTTTCTTTCTTTCTTTCCTTCCTTCTTTCTTCTCTTTTTGTTATTTGGCCACATTCAATTGTGCTTCGTTAGGGCTAACATATTACTCTGTGCTAAGGGATCACACTTCTGACAGGGTGTAGGGGGCTACATGTGGAGCAGAAGATCAAACTGAGGCCAGCAGCACATAAGGCATAAGCCTCATCCAGTATATTCTTTCTAGCCCCACTTGTTATTTATTCCTATATAGCAAGATAATTTTTTTTGTTTTGATTTTTTGTTTTTGGAGTCACACCCAGCAGCGCTCAGGGGTTCCTTCTGGCTCTATGTTCAGAAATCGCTCCTGACACACTCAGGAGGACCATATGGGATGTTGGGATTTGAACCACCATCCTTCTGCATGCAAGGCAAACACATTACCTCCATGCTATCTTCCCAGCCCCTAGCAAGATAAATTCTACTGTTTAACAAATTAAGAAATTCCTATTTATTAAAACAAATAATCAATTCAATATACATTTTTAAATTGCTATCATCATTATTGTATTGTTGCTATTGATATTATAAGTGTTATTATTACTGTTTTGGGGTTTGTTGTTCTTTTTGTTTGGGGGCCATACTTATCGGTGCTCCAGGGTTATTCCTGGCTCTGCACTCAAAAATCACTCCCAGCAGGCTCAGGAGACCATATGGGATGCCAGGGTTTGAAACTGGGTTTGCTTCATGGAAGGCTTATATGATCCCCACTGTGTTATTATTCTGACCCCTTTCTTACAGTTATTACTATAGTGATCTAACCCTATAACATAAAAGTGTTTATTTGCATAATTCTGTTCTGCTTACTCTAGTCACCCATAGTACCATACTGTCATCTTCCTTTCTAAAATCCCATTTTCAGCTACTGAATGATCATGTAAAGCTTTTGCTTGCCTGAAAAAAATTTTCCAATGTCACTTAAAAGGCAGAGACAAGTGACACATTGGTGAGTTAATAAGGGTAAAGACCAGGTCCAGAAAGGCCCACCCACCTTACAAAATATTTCCTCAAGGTGAAGGCGACAGGCGTTTTTTTGAAAGTAGGTGACAATTTGTGTGATGAAAGGAGAGCCCATCTCAGTGTCTTTCCAGGACATATTATCTATAAAGAGACAGAGGATAGCTACAGGTTGTGATCTTTTTTGCTGTATTGGTTTCCCCTGTTTCTTTTTTCACAAGCTGCATGTCTGGGCCACACCCAAGGTGTTTGAGTACTTCCTTCTTCTGTGCTAAGGGGTTGATCCTGGTGATGTTGGGGATCACTGATAGTGCCAAAGATCAAAACCATGTCAAGTTTATCTAGCATTTTTTCCATGTTCTTTCTCTTCGGCTCTTGTTACTTTAACCTTTAAAAATGCTGGCTTCTGAATTATGTTGAAGAGAAGAACTAACGACCCAATATTGAATAATTTTCTACAGTAAAGAACCAACAGTCAAAACCTGTTAAAAACTGAGCTAAGGAGACAACCTGTCAGAACTACAGACCATCAAAGTGATCACATTGAGTTCTTGGAACTTAATTTTTATCAGGCACTTTACTTAGTTTTGAAAGGGGGCTAGAAAAAATAAACACAAAAATGGATCTTCTTTTACACAAGAAAATAGAACATCTCAAATGTTAAGCATGTCTCCATGTTTACGAAATGAATAAACAATAAAATAAACCTGACTTCAAGGTCGTTTACAGAGGATTCCATTACTGCCCTTCACAAAATAATGGGCCATTTGGGCCTAGAAACAGCAGGAAGTCCTTCAACGTGGCCAACTGAAGTTTGATCCTGGTACCCCAGATGGTCTCCAAGGTACCCCTAGGAGTGACATCTAAACAGAAAGTCAGGAGTTTTCCTTCAGCATAGCTGGTTGTGTCCCAGAAATCAAAAAGAAAAAAGATAATGAAGGAAAATAAAAACAACAACAGCTGAATGAATCCAAAAGAAGCTTCTAGAGTGGAGGGTTTTGTTTTTGGCATAAATTTTGATGCTGGTTTCACAGAAATATACTTCTCTTTCTATTATTCATCCAGGTATCTATGTAGAGGTATACCACTATCTGGTACATCAGTTATATCTCTAACAAGTGGTTTTAAAGGAGACTTGAAACAGACTTTACAACAAAGAAAAATCCAAATGGAAGGCTTTTGAAGTTGATTATCTGAGCATTAACTGAGCAGGTAAGTCCTAGAGTATTACTTCTACCTCTTTTAAGCGAGCATTCAGAATATTTCTGGAAGAACCTTAAATGCTCACAGAGGGGTAAAGAAGAAGAAAAAAAGCAGGAGTTAATCACAGGAGAAAGTACTATCAAACCAGTTCCCATCAAAATGCTTTGCAGAACCTTAGCTGCAAAACCCAAGCAACCAATCAGTGGTAGATGGTAAAAGGGGATGAGAAGGTTCTGTGATAGATGATTTTAATGTTTTGTATATCTTTGGCTATAAAAATTAACATATATAATATATGTACAATGTTAAAAAGGGGAAACCTTTCTTTACAGAAAATGTAAACTGTATTCAAGAACATGTAACACCTCCCTTATCTTCATGACATAAGACTCTTCATTCACCAGTGTTGCACACGCACTCACACACACACACACAAACACACACACACACACTCTTCTGGGCACATACGTGGAGTTGAGGAGTAGAAGGCGATGAAGTCCTTTTCAATGTGGGTTCTGGAAATGAAATCTTCCTGCAAATTTTCTGGCAGTGGCCTTGGACTGTCTGACCCGGCTGCATAGTCAGACACTCTTGCTACCCCACTGCTCTCTGTGGGATCAACAACGTGAGAACAATGTGAGAATCTGGAGCCAACTCTAGTGGGAGTTCTAGTCTCTCCCACCCTCTTTGTCTTCCTGTTTGCTGTCATGAACCAATGAATTGTGTCCCTAACAGAGACCTCACGATATCAGGAAGCCAGTACAGTAGTACTCTTTTCCTCAGGAGCCAAAAGCTTAATTTAGAACGCCAGAGCACGGTTGCCTATTTTCACTGAAGTTATTTCTGCTTCATATCCTACCTCCGAACACACCCCCCCCCAATTCAGAGATGATTGAAGACACAGAGAGTTTTGACTGTGGCCCCAGATTCCTGTGTCTCCCTGACTCAGTTCTTTCAGAAAGGTCTGAGAGACTAAGAAGGTGCTGCCATTTTGTCCCTCCTTCCTGCAGTGAAATTTCCCTTAGCCCTAGACTGTACAGGTGCAGTGGCATTAACATATACACTTATTCCAGGGTCTGAAGTGTTTGCTGGTTTGACTTAGGGACCAAGAGTCATTACTTCAGTCCCTCTTGTAGATAAACTGACTAGAAGTTTCTCAGCTGGCAGAATCAACCAGTCCTCTGTGGTGTTTTCTACAAGTTCTGACCCTGGCTTTTGGTTAGGAAATGGACCCAGCAAGGCTCAGACATGATCATTGATCCCACACGCATCACCCCACAGGCAGGACAGTGAGCAAGAGCAGCAGTCCTGGACTCACTCCCACAGCAGGCCTGGATGACGAGGACCTTGGGCTTGTCCATGAGGCGGGAGCAGTTACGATTGTTGAAGATGCTAAAGACGGTGTCATAAGGCAGCACGTCAGGCTGGGCATCGCTGTGCATGGTGCCGCAGATTCCCTCCAGGAGACCATGGGACATGAGCACCAGGAACATGCTGTCTGAAGTGATGTGTTTGAGGAGGTCAGCGAACGCCATCAGTGCTGAATCCATCTCCTACAACAGAGCCGAATTTCTTGTTAAGGGCCTGTGCCCAATCAGCCCAGGAACCACAGCACAGGCCACCCTTTCTGGCCTGGCCTGTCAACCAATGCTCTCCATAATGATGCTTCAGTAGCCTGTTGCTTTTGATCATGGAACAACGCTCCACCATTAGCTCCTGCTGGCTCTGCACTCACATTCTCCTTGGAGCATTTGGCATTTGCCTTTGTCATTTATCTGCCATTTTCTTTCTCTCTAAGCCCTTTCCCCAATTGTGGAGTAAGAGCCCTAAGTCTTGTATGCTTTGTACCTCTTCTTTTCAGACCTTCCCTGTAGTGCTAAATCAGCCCACTCTCTGGCATAGACTTAGTCCTCCCTTGCCACTTGCCAGACCTCCTGTGTAGCTCCTGCACCAGATCTGCACTCAGCTCAGACTCTTAGGAATGGTCACTTGCCTCCTGAAACAGTTGACTCATGTCTGGTAGCTGTGTCAGCCCTGAGCCAGAAGACTGTTCTTGACCTTTCTGTCAGTTCTTTTTACTCCTCACACACCCAACTGCTTGTGTGTGTATGTGTGTGTGCTGAGTATCTAATAAGGGGCCTCACACATGCAAAGCAAGTGCCCTGCTGTTAACCACTATAACTTGACATCTCTTTCTTCCTTTTCTTTTCACTCTGTGTTCACTCTTACAGAGACACATCAACACCACACCTTGGAAATAGCCTATTCTGTATCTTGGGTGCCTTCTTCCTCATATATCAAGAAAAAGGAAGTTAGGAGTTGCCCAGATCATTTACTCTTTTTCCTTCCCCATGATAAGACTGGCACATGGAATAGAGTAAGCTCCTCCTAGAAGTTCTTGACTCCAGAATTTTCTAAAACCCACATATCTCATGTGTGATCTTGGAACATACTTTGGCTATGCATAATTATTTCTTCGTTTTTACCACTGCACCAACACTGATCTACATATAGCCAGTGTTGAAGACAAGAGTTTTGACAGGGTTTTTCTCTGGTGAGAAAGCTGGGGAGCCCTTACTTTGGCTGTGAGCTGCATTTTCACATGCACCGTGTAGCCGAGACTCTCCAGAAGCTTCTTCATCTCCGCAATGTCACGTTTGGCTCCCAGCCAAGGAGAGAGATGATGGAACACTGTGTTGTTGAGATGATGAGATGATGAGAGCCAGGCGGGTGTGGCATCCTTTCTCCTTTATTGGGTATATCTGCAGTGAGTGGGTGCCAGTGAGTCTCTTACCAATGTTCCTCAACCCTTCAATGACCCCACAGCAGGGGATTGCCAGATGCCCCCTTCTTGAGCCCATCCCTGATGTCACTGTCTTGCTCTCTCTCAGACAGGAATAAGTTGGAAATAGAGAGCAATGAGAACTAGAAGGGAACTGATTTCCAAGAGGCTACAGCAAGATCCACTCCATAGCTAGGAGTGTTTGTCAATAATCTTAAGATTTCAAAGTGATCCATCTTCACAATTTTCAATCCACTTTCCCTTGACTCCTTTTTTTTATCTTTTATAAAAGGCATACTTGTTGTAAATTTTTATAAGATCCAGGACAATTTTCTATTGGCTCTAGTCAAAATAAATAAGTAAAATAAATATTATTACTATTATTATTACTATTTTATACTCAACAGTTCACTGTCATCATATTATTATTATTCCTATTATTGTCATTAATACCATTACTACTATTATTATTCATGCCACTGTTTTGGTTTGGGCATTATATGAGGTAGTGTTCAGGGCTCTATGTTCAAGGATTACTCCTGGCAAGTCTTGGAGGTCCATATGAGGTACCCATATGAGATTGGATTTGATTAACCACACGAAGATATGTGCTCTACTCCATAGTTTCTCCAGCTTCAATAACTTTACTATTTTAAAGTTTTAATACATCATTCTATGGTGCTTTTTAGACTTTATATATTAAAAAAGTTGTTTAATATCCAAGACTTTTATCTAGACTGCAAATAATTATTAATCAGCCATAGTATCTTATGATATTTTGATTCCATTACTACAGTTAATGTGGCCATAAATTCCAAAGAGATAACAAGAAAATAAGTTAACAAAGCTATAGATCTCTCATTTGTCTTGGGTTGAATGAGAATTTGAATCTGAGTGGCACCCCATGATTTTCTCCTTGATCAAAGAACATATAAAATATTTACCATCTCCTAGCCTCTCCAATTTTTTCCCTTGAGAATTTGTTTAATAAAATCAATGGTTTCTCTCTATTTTATACACAGAGTATAATACCTTTCCAGCCCATTTTTTACAAAGTTTCTGGTATTCTTCATAAGGACAAAGATTAAGGTTGTCTACAGATTCCACAAGTTCAACCACAGATGGTGTGTCTTGGATGTCTGTAAATTCTGCAGAATAAATCACAAAATAGAAGTTACAATTTCTTCCTTTGTAAAAGGAAATCTACAGAAGATAATTTCTTTGTTGTTCTCATCAAAATAATTTAATTGGTAGTAAATCGAGTGTGTGTATAAATAAAAAGCCCACTAAATCAATAATGTGTGGTGATAAGTTTTTAATATTTAGAACTTCTAGATATAATCTGCTATCTAATATGAGGAAATGTACTATGATGTAGAAAGACTGGCAGGCTTCTTGTTCAAGGTAGCAGATCTACCAAATGGCTCAGTAATAGATTTTGATAAGTCTAAAGAAAACATCTTAATAATTTGTTATCAAATTTGGCCTGAAAAATTGACTTTCCAACTATTTCCCTCTATGATATTTGCTCACCCATGTGTACTTGCAGTTGTTTTTAAGCCAAAGAAGACTGAGTGGCTGAGTACTCTCTAGTAAAAAAAAAAATCAGATTTCTTTGTATGATTTTATATGTTCTTGGACCCACACTGTGATAGCAGCAATAACATATTCAATTTAGGGTAGTATATCCAAAATAGCATTGTTGAATCATTCCATAGACACAATCAAGACATTTCCTCAAAGAAGAAATACAAATGGTCAAAAGGCAAATGAAAAATTGCTACATATCACTAATAATCAAAGAGAAGCAAATTAGAACAACAATGAAATATCTCACAGCACAGAGACTGGCACATATCACAAAGGATAAACATAACCACTGCTGTCATGAATAAGTAGAGAAAGAAAACTCCCATTCACTGCTTGTGTGATTGCTGTCGAGTTCAGACTTTATGGAAAACAATATGGAGATTTTTCAAAACACTGAACTAAGCTCCCATCTGATACAGCAATACCACTCTTAGGGATATTCCCCAAAAGCACAAAAGCACAGCATCACAAAAAAAAAAAAAGCACAGATCACAAAAGCACAGCATAACAATGTCCTCTGAACTTCTAGATTCATAGCAACACTATGTACAATAGCCAAAATCTGGAAACAACTCATATACCTGACAACAAATGAATGGCTTAAGGAAAATGTGGTACATCTATACTATGGTATGCTATGCAGCTATTATAAACAATGAAGCCACAAAATTTGCCTATCTATGCATGGAGTATATATTGAAACTATTTCATTGATGAAACAAGTCAGAGGGAGAGAGATAAAGACAGAATAATCTTACTCCTCAGTTTGATTTAAGAAAAATAAAAGACAGTATGGTAATAATAACTAGAGACAATAGAGCTAAGGGTAGGAAGGACAAGCTCATGCTATGAAGCTTGCTACAAAGAGTGATAAGTGCAGTTACAGAAAGAACTACATTAACATCTACCATGACAATAATACAGAGAAATACAATGCCTCTATGGAATACAGGCAGGGGATGTTGGAGAAGGAAAATGAAAGACATTGGTGTCAGGAAAGTTGCACTGGTCAAAGAATGTAGGCACTTTATGGCTGAAACCCAATTACAAACAAGTTTGTAACCAAAGGGAATGAATAAAGAAAGTACTTTAAAAAATAACAAAAAATTAAGTAAAGATTTTTGTTGGAATGTAGAACTTTTCAGATTGAGGAAGGAAGTACATTCTCTGTATTTAAAAAAAAACAACAAACATTTCGGTGCAGGATGTGTAGTTGAAATGGTATATTCATGAAAACCTGTCATTAAGAGTATTGTCAATCACATACTGATTAAACATTTTTACAAGTTAAATTTGAAATATTAAAAAAATTAATCCCAGGGGGATTTCCAATTCCTAAGAATTGGGACTATTCTCAGCTTTGTATTTTATTCTAGAGAAAGTAAACTCTCCCTGACACCTGTTTCTAAACATAGCATCTTAAAATCAAATTCTAAAGAAAGTATTTCTTTGAAGGAAAGGTGTATTGACCCACACTTTAAAAAGGATCACGTATCAAAGATCTACCAATTCTTTATCATATTAATATTTTTATTTAAACACCTTAGTTACAAATATGGTGATATGAGGCCGGAGAGATAGCATGGAGGTAAGGCGTTTGCCTTTCATGCAGAAGGTCATCAGTTCAAATCCCGGCATCCCATATGGTCCCCTGAGCCTGCCAGGAGCGATTTCTGAGCATAAATCCAGGAGTAACCCCTGAGTGTTGCCAGATGTGACCCAAAAAAACAAAAAACAACAACAACAATAAAAACAAATATGGTGATATACCAATTCTTAAATTCCTCCTGTCTTTTTTGAACAAAGAGTAATCTGGCTCCCTAAAAGTGTATCTCCAGAGCTCAGACTCAGGTTAGGACAGTCAGTTTTCTCTTGCTGAACAGCCTTAATCTCAAATTGACTTTAAAATCCCAAGCATAGGAATTTAGAATGCTTAGAACTAACACTCCCATCATTCAGGATCAGTACAGTAAATTTAGTCCATGGGTATCTTCTCATCACTTTCTGTGTCAGCTTCTGTTCTTGTGGGGTGGGATATATTCACTAAGAAAGCAAAGACCCTGACCACATACAGTCTACAGGTTAGTTGTGGCTAGATCAACTAAAACATCAGTTTCCATTGAACAGAAAGAAGATGGCAAGATGGCGGCTACTGAAGGAAAAGTGAAGCTTGCAGCCGTAGAAAGTGTACTAAGCTACTAGCACAGAGTAGGGAACATTTGCAGTAGGAATTTACCTTCCTAACCAGCCAGGAAAGGTAGGAGAGGAGAGTGTGTCAGTTTATTTGCTATCTCTCAAAAGAATTAAAAGCCAGAAACTACATAGGGACAAAGATACTCACGTAAACTTAGCTGCTTGTTGGAGTTGCTGACAACCAGGTATATCTTGTCTTGGTTTTGTTCTGCGAACCTCTCAATGAAATTTTGGGTTCCTGCTATAATGTTGCTGATGCACTTCCTAAATTTTGTAAAGTTCTCTTGTCTACCACTTTTTTTTCTACCAAGTTATCCAAGAAACCATCCATCACGTTCTTGGCCTTTGATTTTATTTCTTGTAGTGGATCAACTTTCCCTGTAAAAATGATTACAGGTCTAATACCTGTGCATTCCCTAAATTTCTGACTTTGACAACTGTGACTGAACAGGACCTACCTGGAGACCATTAAGGAAAACCCTACCCTAGGCTATAGCCCAGGTCTTTTACAAAAATCAAGACTTCTTAGTACAGAGGCCCAATTCTGACAACAGAGACTGAGCAGAACCATTGGAACCATAATTTCCTAGACTTCAGCTTAGGGAATGAGCAAAAACATGGAGCACATGATACAGAAAACTGGACATGCCAACAATGGTGGAACAGTACCTCTAGAACCTTAAAGACTCTATCCTAGGCCCTGTTCTAGGACCTGCGCAAATACCAAGATTGCTTGCTATAGTGGCCTTATTTTCTCATCCACAACAGAGAAGAAAGGTTCCTGACACCACAAAAACAAACAAACAAACAAACAAACAAAAAAAAACCAAACCCTGGGATATGGCAATGAGAAGGTATGGAGCCAGTGGTTGTTCCCATGACAATATACTTTAAGAATGGAGAAACCCTGAATCTCTTAGGCCACGGGAATTTCTTTCCTTCCCCAATACTTGCTGTGCCTATACAAAAAAAAAAAAAAGGTGGGGTAACACAAACCCTGCCACTGCAGCACCTTTTCTGGTGTTGTTTTGTTTTATTTTTGTTTGTTTTTTGATATTATCTTCCTTCTTTTTCTTCCACTTTTTTCTTTATTTTCCACTTTTGTGGATATTATTATGTGATGTTTTTATATTTTTTTATTTTTTATTTATCTTATTTTTTATTTTTTAGTAGTTGATTCCAAATTCTTTCTCCTCTTTTCCTTAACCTTTTAACCTCCAACAGAATAGCATAATTTGAATCATTCAGCTTCATAAATTGAGGGGGGGAAAATGATACCAGGACCAGTCATATGAACATGTAGTATAAATTAAAAAAATGACCAGAGTGGAACACCAAACAGAATAGATAACCAACCTATAACAAGCTGTAAGGTGGCGACCATTTGCAGTAGGATTCTGGGGGGTATAGGAGGGAGATGTGGGAGACATGCTGGGAACAAGAGTGGAGGGAGGATAACATTGGTGGTGGGAATGCCCTTCATTCATTGTCACTATGTATCATGAATAATTCTATGTAAATGAACTTCAGTCACAATAAATAATAATAAATAAATAAATAAATAAAATGATCAGACTTAAACACCAAATCCAAAGCCAACAAAAACCCACTTCTTACACTTCATTCTTCAAAATTCTAACCTGATTGGCTAAGGTAAGGCCAGGGTTTTTGATGGAAGTTATCTCTCAGGAGACAACAAGTGCTGCTGGTCTTAGCCCAAGTGAGAGCTCCTCTTTGTCACGTCTGCTTACCATTGGGGAGAACTGAGCTAGACCTGGGAAGCAGCTGCCTTCCCTCTCCCTTAGCTGGATCCCTCTCCATTTTTCACTGCTTGAAGGCTCCTTTGTTTCCTTTGGCAGCTGGCAGGACTGCCCTGTGGACACAGATTGAGCAGGGAACAGAGCAGAAATGTGGAGCAGGAAACCCAACTTCCTTCAACTCTGTCCTCTCACCCTGCTACATATCAAGTGGGGAAGGGAGTTGGGAGTTTGTAGGAATCTAAAGAAAAGCCTGAAATCTTGGGAAAATATAAAAGACAGAATGTCTCTGCCTGGTCCTTTCTTCCAGGAAGTTATGTAAGTTTACTAGAATACATTCAGTGCCAGCTTCTAGAAACCTCTCTCCAGGCTAGAACCAGACTCTGTAGTTAGGGACGCTCTGTCCTCTCCCCAGATCTGCTCCTGAGCAGAAACTCCTCCCCCCCCCCAAATAAGCACAAACAGGAAAAGTGGAACTACTCACCATCCATGGCTGTTCAGCTCCTGGGCAGGGAAGGAATGAAAAAGAAAGTAACTTTCGTATTTGCTCTCTGAGGAAATGGCTGTAGCTTGCTCAAACCTAAAGGGTTTGAAAAGGCAACTGTTTTTCATGTTCTTGGACCTACTAGGCTTCAGAACACAGGAAGCAAAAATCATTTTGTTTGCTCTAAGATTGCGGAATTTCCAGAGCCCAATCAAATGAACACCCAGATGCCTGTGATCTGTGTTCTACTGATATCTTGAAATGCAGTGAATAAATCACATTGGCCCTCCTGTCACTTTGGCCTTGGCTAATGTGGCAGGGAAGGGTCACTTAACAATCACTGCACATCCCAGGAGTTAGCCTGAAAGACTTGAGTGGAGTGAATGTTCTTCTGAAAACATAAATACTCATATTAATCACCTATTTTTGTCTCTGTCTGCTAATCTGCTTCCTTATCACATATGGATAGTTTTGATTATCCCCAACCTTACAAGTGTATTTTGAATATTTTTAATGAAGGATTTAGTATATTTTATTAAACTTTAGTACACAGGGATGAATCCACTTTCTTCAAAATTGTGTTTGAGGAACAAATAGCTCTTTGGCTTTTGAGGGAAATCATGGGAAACTCTAAAAGGGAATTGGATTTTACTCTGTATGGGGAACATGAGGTTCTGTATAGTTTGCTCGGTTTTTTGTTTGTTTGTTTTTGTTTGTTTTGCCTTCTTTAAAATGCCAGGACCACACTAATTCTATGAACAGTACTTTCTTGGCTCCTGGAATCTACCCTCTCTAATAACTACAGACTTGATCTAGGACATGGATTGGGCCAAGGAGCCACAGCAGAACAGCCAATTCCAGGATCAGAAGCAAGTGCTCTTCACCTGGCCCTTGGCTGGGTTTCTCTGGGGATAGGAGCACCCACAGAGTGCAGAACTCCAACACAAGTTTCATTATCATCATATTTATTTTTTTCTTTTTAATCTTTATTCTTTGGTTTCTGCTATTTTCAGATCACTTGGTATTTTGTGACCTCTCCAGTCTATACTGAGTTGATCTGTTTACTTCAAATTTTATCTGGAGTCCATGATCATCACACAGTGGTTACTGGCAGGGCTTTATGTATAGACATTCTAGCACTCGACTCTCCACCAGTGTCTCTGCTACTCTCCACCACTGGCCCAGTAGTTCCTCCATATCCTACCCCACTCCTATCCACCCACCCACCCACCCATCCACACCAGCTCCCCTGCCCTGCTATGGTTACGTTTACTATTAAAGACTACCAGTTTCTGTTGCCTTTGAGCATTTATTTCCTTATAATACTTTTTATAATCCCTAGATAAGGTCTGTCCCTCTGGCGATTGACTGTACTCAGCTCTCAGAACCCTCCAGAAGCTGGAAGCTGCATGCTTTCTTAATTCTCACAGCCAAAAAGTAGTTCCATATTTCTTGATCTAGTCATCTGTTCTGGAAATTTGGATTCCTTCCCTATATTGACACTTGTGAATAATAAGTTTTGTGTGCATCGTTACATGGTTATATTTGTGTTTTTGTGTGCATGCATATGTGCTTTAAAATATTTTTCCAACCAAAGGGAGGTATATGGTAGTTATGTTATTGGATTTCTAATACTTTTGTGTATTATTTGGAGGACAAGGTCTTTATCAATATGAGTTTGGTGATCTTTGTGATGTGTCTCATGTACTAAGCAAGTAAATATAAACCTGAAAGGGGAGCAATAGTCCAATAGGTAATGTGGTGCACTTGGCTGACCTGGGCTGAATCTCTGGTGCCCCATGTGTTACCCTAAGCTTGCCAAGAGTGATCTCTGAGTGTAGAGTCAGGAGTAAATCCTGAGCATTTTTGAATGTGACCCCCAAAACAAATTAAACACAGAAAAAATGATAAATAAAAAATCAGCTAGTACCTTTAATATGTAATAAATATCCTATATAATATAAGCTGTAGTATTGTTAACACTTGAAAAGCCCTTATCATTTAAATCTCTCTTTGCCTCAAAAGGTGATATATAGTGTCTGATGGCTCAGATTCTATTCAAGTCCCACTGTGCTTACCTACTAGCTGTGGACAATCTCTGACTATTCTGTTGTTATTAAAAGTCTTGTCGTGTATTAAATGTATGTCACTCTTAGGAATAGATCCTTGGAACACAAAAATACATACAAAAATTTTATTTGCACCCATATGTGCATCCCAGCACTATTTCCAATAGCCAGAATCTGTACGCAACCCAGTGCCTGGCAACAGATGAGTGGCTAAAGAAACACAATGCAATACTATGCAGTCATTAGGAAAAATAAAGTCATGAAATTTACATATTCATGGATGGATATGGATATTATTATGCTAAGTGAAATTAGTCAGAGGGATAGAGAGATAAACGTAGAATAATCTCATTCATCTGTGGAATATAACAGAAATAAAAACCAGTGTGGGGATGATATCCAGAAATAAGAGATGTGTATTAGGAGGCTCAGGCCATGGTAGGAATCTTGTCACAAAGAGCAGAGAGTGCACTTAGAGTAGAGAAGTGTTTATTATTTTTTAATCTTTATTTAAACACCTTGATTACAAATATGATTGTAGTTGGGTTTCAGTCATGTAAAGAACACCCCCACCCCTTCATTAACAATAGTACAAACCACACTGTCAAAAAAAAAGAGAGAGAAAGAGAACAAAATGTCTGCCCAGAAACAGATGGGAGGAAGGGAAATGGGGGAGTGAGGGAATAGGGAAGAGGGCCTTAGGGAGACTGTTGAAATTGGTGGTTGGAAATGTGCATAGGTGAATGTTGTTATACATTGTATGTCTATAACTCAATCATGAACAACTTTATCTGTGGACAAAACTGTAGTATGAACAACCTTCTAACCACTGTGTTTAAATAAAATATAAATAATAAAACAAAATAAAATAAATGGAGGGGCTGGAGAGATAGCGTGGAGGTAGGGCATTTGCCTTGCATGCAGACGGACGGTGGTTTGAGTCCCGGCATCCCATATGGTTTCCCGTGCCTACCAGGAGCAATTTCTGAGCATAGAGCTAGGAGTAACCCCTGAGAACTGCCTTGGTGTGACTCACAAACCAAAAAAATATAAAATAAAATAAATAAAAAAATAAATAAATGTAGATATTGTGAGAGTTAGACAAAGTCCTCTCCAACAGTCAAACTTCTGTAGTACTATGAATCTAAAATATGCCATTACAGTTCTATTTAAATCTGGAGCTTCTATTTTCAGTCAGTTATTACTTAACAACCCTTCTACATGTGATATATATCCAGAACCAAACCCTTAGAAAGTCAGAGATCATGACACCAGGTGGGGCATGGAGTGGTGTACTGTAGGGTTTCCACCTTTGTATGAGGCCCTTGATTGTTGTCCCACACCAATGACCCAGGCACTGCCCAGCATTGATGTATCTGGTCCCAGCATTCCCAGCCCGTGTGCCTAAGTTTTCAATATTCTCCAGTTCAAGTTTCTTTGGAAGCATCTCCTTCCCCCAACCCTTATAAAGTTCTTTACAAAATTTAAATTAACAAGGAAGCTGCTTAGACCTCTTCAGAGGTATTCAAGGTCTTCCTGTTCTTTGCTGGGAACTCTTAGCCAACTAAGCTATCTACTGAGCCAAGGATGAGCCCAAGGAGGTGAGGAAGTGGTTCTGTTTGCATCCTATCATTTAAAGAACCACCAAAGACACCTAGGCAGTATTTAGCAACCCACTGTAATTTGTTGGCATTACTCGGGACCACCAGGACCTTATCTGGAAGTCTTTGGGAGTCATATGATGCTGGGATCTCATCTCAGTGGGGGTCATGCATGCTCTGGGCCCCAACCTGTGGATTATTTCACTCTGTTGACTTCTCTAAATTGCAACTTTCTCTCTTCCATAAATGAAATTCCTCATTGCTTTCACTTCCCCTGAGCAAATATTTGCCTTCCTGTGCAAATAATCCAAGGTTGCACCATCTTGGACCCCAAAAAATGTCCAAAAAACAATTAATCTTGGCTATAAACTAGAGAATAATATTTCCTATACGCTTGAAAATGTGCACGTATTTGAAAAGAAAATTATGGGAAAAAGAAAAAGAAAAGTAAATTCGGTTATGGAAGGGCAAAAGAAAATACAGGAAATCATTTGCTAAAATAATAATAATTTACTAAAGAAAAAGATGAGGCCAGCCTAGCGTCTGTCTGTTCACAGAGAAGTCCAGGTGTGCCTTGTTTTACGTGACTAAGGTTATTGTGCTTTGCAGAGAGCAGGCTGGTTACATACAGATACATGGCCAGGCAGCATGTATGTGTCTGCTGGCATCATTTTCTTCATAGCATCTGCTTGTCTCCATTTCCACGGCTGCACAGTGGAACTTTTCTTGACCATTTTCAATGGAAATTTGTTTTATACTAGAAGTCCCTTTTGTTCACCTTCATTCCATTTTATTCTCTATCTCATTATTGAGATACTTTTTAGAAGCTATACAGAAGAGCTGGACTACCCAGGGTTTCCTAAAAGAGAAGAAAAAGCACAATGTCATGCCTTAACAACTCAGATCAGCTCTTGGTGAGATACTTCACTGTCTTCCTGGGCCATCTGCCTCTTCCTGTGGATTCTATTGGTGACCCTTTTGTCTGGATATCAGAGAGCCCTCGGAAGAGTTCTTATACTCTGTGCTGAAAAGATCATGGATAGAGCTTATGTTCATTCAAGCCAACGATTTGTAAAAGTTTACCATGCTATTCTCTAATCCCTTCTGGTCATGCTTCTCAACATCTTTCTGGACTTGTCCATTCTTTAGAAAGAATAAGCTTTCTATATGCCTTAAGCTTACTACCTTCTTGCAGATTGTAGATGTTTGAAAATCATTTCCCGGAGTGGGCTGTCCTCCCCATGTAGATTCACATGGAATACTGCCCTCTTTCCCCTTCCAGTTTCCATTCTTGGAATTGACTATCCTATGAATAGTCCATCTTTCTCTGTCTTTTGACTCCTTTATTTTTCTCCTTAGGTTTTAGCTATCTGACATATGTTCTCTATATATGCTACATATATATGTACATATATATATGTACATATATATATATCTGCACTCACTATGATGTGGATGTATATTTGCTAAGCAACTAGACTAGAACCTGCAACCCAGTAAATGCTTGATAGTGGATTAAATAATGCAACCTCTAATACGGTTCTGTGAGCTAATTAGCAACTAAAACCTATTTTGTTGATAGATCTATCTAAATATAATGATGAAGAGATGGAATGGGTAAAATATTGGGATGAATATGGGGCTGGAGATATAGTGCAGCAGTATGGCATTTGCCTTGCACGAGGCTGATCCAGGACGGACCTTGGTTCGATCCCTGGCGTCCCATATGGTCCCCCAACCCAGAAGCAATTACTAAGTGCATAGCCAGGAGTAACCCCTGAGCATCACTGGGTATGGTCAAAAAAAAAAAAACAGAAAAAAGGCATTAGATAAATATCAAAATATAATTTTGATTATTTGTGAAGATTAAAGATATGATTTAATGTTGTGTCACATGAAATAGTCCTGAGTAAATTAATTGCTTAGTCTAAACCTGTTGTACCATTCTCAAGTGATAGTATGACTGCTTGAATTCAATTCTGAGACCTAGCTTGGATCCAGCCTCAGAGTGGCTTGTGATGTCCAACATGAAAAGAGTCAGGAAGCCCTTCAGTACTGATCCCAGTTTTTTAGTCCAAGCCCTGCTTCATGCTGCCTGTTCAGGGTAGCTGATTTTTGTGATGTGGCCCCTGTGTTGACAGCATCAAAGTTCTTGTTCCCTTCAGTCAGTGTTTCTGTTCTCAGTTCTTCCAGAACCAGGGATGGTATTTGGTTATTCAATGTGTGAATAGGAGTAAAGCAGAGATGGGCATAAGTGATAGTCCTAGTCTGAATCAGTTTGTTTTAACAGTTGTTATGCTAATCCTTCATTGTTTCTTATTTTTTGTCTTGGTTTGGTTCATCTCTTTGATTTATAGGTTAAAAATGTTACAGGTTGATACAGATCTTCCATTGAGAGATTATTAAGTAGAATAATACAGAATATTGGTAGAATAATACATAAGTTTATTGGCAAAATAATAATAATATCTAATTATCAAATCACTATACAAAGAATACTAGTCTAATCATGCAGTTTATTTAGCTGTCCTTTTCATAAAACCTCCTCACTAATATTATTTTCCCACTTATTTCATACTTAACTGTTTCAATGGCCAGGAAAGAGGTAGAAATATCTTGTCAGGGACTGCCGCTCGATAGTTGGCATCTGGATTTTAATACTTGGCTTGTCAAATGACTGTTGTACCTAGAAATAAAAAGTAAGTCTAGATAAGACATTCCTATATCTACTCATAGCATGTCCCTGGAAATGTGTCTGTTTTCTGATATTCTGAATTTCTTAGTACTCTAGAAGTGAAAATTATTTTTATCCCTAAGTGCCTAATCCTGGAAACTTTATTTAGCAAATTTTACCCCCACTATTGATGAAGTGCCTAGAAATTGTAAAACCTACCTACCCCACAACTGTGATAGCCCCACTTATTTTAATCACTCTGACCCACCCTTTAAGGGTCAGTCTTCCAACTACAACCTATGCATGGATGGCCAATGTCTGTCTATAAGCAGATGTCAGTATGTGGTGGATTCCTTTATGCTTGTTAATATGTATTGTACATAATTCCTGCCTATGTTGTAATTAGTCCCTGTTATTTGCTATTCTCCCCCACCTTCACCATTTTACCAAACCCCTGATATCCTCTTACTCCTCAACTCGATCCGTTATTTCTAGCTATTTAATTTTTTTTATCTTCAGTTCTTCACTACTCAGGAACTAGAACCTTTCCCAAGCCCCAGCAAGCTGCCACTCAGCTCCCAAAGTGAAAGAATATCCTCTCAGTCCCCTATCTCTTGCCCAGGGAAGAAGCTGCAGCCATCCATCCTGTTGACTAATTCTATGTGGCCCCTTTTTTCCCTCTTCCCTCAATGTGGACTGTTGCTTGCTAATAGATTCAGCTTCAGAGTGACCCCAGCTCGAGTACACTACCTGATCCATGACTGCTGCAAGTCATTTCTCAGACTCCACAAGACCATGGTGAAGGATGAAAATGTGCCCTAGATGTTATCCTCCCTCAGACTATCTCAAAAGACTTAATATCTATATTTTCTTTGAATGTTTCTGTGGGTGCATTTTCTTAATAATTATAACCTTAGTGTTTATTTCCAGAGATAGTCTCCCTCAACACATTTTATGTTTATTTTATTTTATTTTTTTTTATTTTGCTTGTTTGGGTTCTGCTTAGTAGGAAGTTCTAGTAGAAAAGTCTTGCTTGGGATACAAGTTCAGGTCAAAACCAGGGCACAGAGACAGTATAGTATAGCTTGTTATTTTTACCCACAAATGTGCCAATAATATTATATGGTATCATTCCTTTTTGCAAAGGCACACTAAAATGGAAAAACATTATGCATAGAAAGAAGTTCTTATCGATTAGGGATAAGAACCCATAAATTTTATGATCCATGGTGCCATCCACCCTGAACATTTGTTATGGGGGCTTGACTTAGACCTCAATTGATCTGATGTCAACTATCCAACCATGAACCATGGATCTCAACCTGTTCCCTGCACTCATACCAGGAATTAAACTCCCCCTATGGAAGGCCCCAGTCCCTAGTACTGCCCTGGCACCAACTTGCTCCAGGGCAGGATTATATGACTCCCTAATGACAGGGAACAGCAACAATTTGATCTAAGAGCATGTTGGCCTACCTCACCACCTAAGAATTAGATGAAATGAGAAGAAACTCTGTCCTAGGATCTGTGCAAATACTAAGATTTCTAATTACAGAAGACTTACTATGACAACCCTGACTACTGAGCAGAACAATTCCTCGGGCTTAAAGAAAGACCTTGGGGTTTGAGAATTAACATGCTCGAGCCTGTAGACAGTCTTATGACAGTATGCTTCATGGTAGAAGCACCCTGTATCTCTTAGACCAAGGGGATTTTCTTTCTAATTTATCCAACATGTACTGTGCCTATTTAAAAACTAAAAAAAAAAACTTGATACACCTGGCCCCCATTATTTTTCTTCTTTTCTTCTTATAATTTTACTTATAGCTTCTAATAGGGGCTTCTACCATTTTTACAGAAGCATAGAACATGAATAATCTTGTTCTGCTTCATATGTCTTCCTACAAATTGAGGAAAGAAAAAAAAATAGTGATTGGACCCAGGTGCCAAGTGGTTTCAGGAGCATTGACTGGAAATAGAAAATGTTCAGATCTAAAAATCCAAACCAAATTCAACAATAGAATCACAATAGAATCAAGATACCCAAACAATAACAAGTTGAACACAGAATTGACCTGTTACACTAGCAGTCCAATACACTAAGGTGGGGGGTATGGGATGCTAGGCACTACAGTAAAGGGAGGACAACACTGGTGGTAGTAATGGCCCTAATTTACTGTCTCTCTGTGCCTTAAATATAACTGTGAAAGAGTAGAAATTTCCATTGGTTTCAATAAAAATTAAAAATAAGGTCACACTTTCTCTTGCTACCAGTATTTTTCTAACAAAGGAAGGAAAGATAAGTTTATTTTTTGTGTATCTTCATAAATATGATGTGGCAACACATTGATATGTGAAGAAAATGTGTTTATGAAGTCTTTACTTGAATGAGTGATAACAGGTCAAATCCAAACATATGCAGTATATAGAGGCGGCACAGTGGAGCAAAAGAAAGAAGAGGGCATGTAATATCAAGCCACTCTATTGGAATAACATTTATCCCAGTTTTCTCTTAGTTAGTTAGGGTTAACACCTTGCCTTGTACTTAAGCATCACTCCTGGCAGGGCTTGGCAGTGCATATGTGGAGCATATGCATCAAACTGAGGCCAATTGCACATAAAGCATTAGCCTTATTCAATCTACTCTTTCAGCCCCATGTGTTATTTATTTATTCCTACATTAGCAAGATATATTCCATTATTTAGCAGACTACACAATTTCTATTTAATAAGATAAATGAAGAATTAAATATACATTTTTATTCTTCAAAATTCCCACCATCATTTTATTGTTACTGTTGTTTTTATTAGTGTAATTATTACAATTTTTGTTGATTTTGTTGTTTGCGGGGCCATACCCATTGATGCTTTAGGGTTATTCCTGGCTCTTCACTCAGAAATCACTCCCAGCAGGCTGGGAAAAACATATGAGATGCCAGGGATGTAACAGGGTTAGCTGCATGCAAGTAATAGGCACTACCCTCTGGCTATCCCTCTGGACCCTATTATTACAATTATAATTATAGTAATGTAACACATACCCTAGAAGTACTTATTTTCATAATTTTGTTCTGTTTATTCTAGTCTCCAATGTTGCCACACTGTTATTTTCCTTTTCTAAATCCCATTTTTGTCCCCTGAATGATGAAGGAAAGCTTTTGATTGCCTGACAAAAATTTCCACTGTCACTTGAAAGGCAGATGCAAGTGACACATTGGTGAGTTAATAAAGGTAGAAAACAGGGCCAGAAAGGCTCACCTACCTTTCTAAATACTTCTTCCAGGTGAAGGCGCCAGGCGTATTTTTGAAAGCAGGTGACAATTTGCGTGATGAAAGGAGAGCCCATCTCAATGTCTCTCCAGGACATGTTATCTACAAAGAGACAGAGGACAGTCACAGGCTGTGATCTTTTTTGTAGTATTGGTTTCCTCTTTTTCTTTCCTTTTTCATACCCAGAAGTGCTGGGGCACTTCACACTTCTGTGCTTAGGGGTTGATCCTGATGGTGTTGGGGACCATTGACAGTGCCAGAGATCAAACCCAAATCATTTTTACCCAGTTTTCTACCCATATTCTATCTCTTTTGCTCTTGTTACTTTAACATTCAAAAAAAAAACCTAGCTTCTGAATTATGCTGACATGTTTAAGAAAAACCATGATAAACTGACATTGACTCATTTCCTACCGAAACGAAACAACAGTAAAAACCTGTCAAAGACTGAGCTAAGGAGACAGCATCTCAGAACTGCAGACTGTCAGAGCAAGTGCACTGAGTACTTGGGACTTAATTTCTACCAGGCATTTTATTTGGTTTTGAAAGGGGATTTGAAAAAAATAAAGACAGAAAGTCTTACACAAGAAAGTAGAATATCTCAAATGTTAAAGAATGTCTCCATGCTTACTGAGTGAATAAACAGTAAAACAAACCCAGCTTCAAGGGCATTTACAGAGGATTCCATTGCTGCCCTTCAAAAAGTAATGGGTCATTTGGGACTAGAAAGATAGTACAGTGGGAAGGCATACAAAATGAACAACTGGAGTTTGATCCTGGTACCCTAAGTGGTCTCAAATGTACCTCCAGGAGTGATGTCTGAACACAAAGCCAGGAGTTACCCCTCAGCATAGCTGAATGTGTTCCAGAAGCCAAAAGGAAAAATACAATGAAGGAAAAAAGAAAACCCAACACCTGAACATATTCAAAGGAAGTTTCTAAAGTGGAGGATATTGTACCTCTAACAAGTGGTTTTAAAGGCGACTTAAAACAAACTTCATAACAAAGAAAAATCCTAACTTATGGCTTCTTTTTTTGTTTATTTGTTTTTTTTTGGGGGGGGCCACACCCAGTGATGCTCAGGGGTTACTCCTGGCTATGCACTCAGAAACTTCTCCTGGTTTGGGGGCCCATATGGGATGCCGGGGGATCGAACTGCAGTCCATCCTAGATTAGCATATGCAAGAAAAATGCTCTACTGCTTGTGCCACCGCTCAGGCACCCATAATTTAAGGCTTAAATTGAGTATCTAGAGCAAAGCTGATCAGGTAAACCCTAGCATATTATTTTTTACCTCTTTTAAGCAAGTGTTCAGAATAATGCTGGAAGAATCTTAAATGCTCACAGAGGGGAAAAGATAGAGGACAGAGCAGGAGATAATCACTGAAGAAAGTGCTGTTAAACAAGTTCCTATCAAAATGCTTTGTAGAATGTTAACTAAATGTAATAGAAAACCAAAGCAACCAATTAGTGATAGATGGTACAGGGGGATGAGGAGGTCCTGTAATAGATGATTTTTAGTATTTTGTACCTCTTTAGCTATGAAAGCTAACACATAAAATACATGTACAATGTTAAAAAGTTAGGGGAAACCTTTCTTTGTAGCTAACATAAAATGTAAACTATATTCAAGAACATGTAACACCTCTCTCTTAGCTTCCCTACATAAGACTCTTCATTCCCCAGGGTTGCACACACACACACACACACACACACACACACACACACACACACATCTGGGCACATACGTGGGGTTGAGGAGTAGAAGGCGATGAAGTCCTTTTCAATGTGGGTTCGGGAAATAGCATCTTCCTGCAAGTTTTCGAGCAGTGGCATAGGACTGTCGGTCCAGGCTGCACTGTCAGGCACTTTCACTTCCCCAAGGTTCACTGTGAAAACAACAAAGGCCATGCTGAGCATCAGAAGCCAACGCTTATGGGAGTTCTAGTCTCTCCCACCTTCTCTGTCTTCCTGTTTGCTGTCATGAGCCAATGTATTGTGCCCCTAACAGTGACCTCACGGTGTCAGGAAGCAAGTGCACTAGTACCCCGAAACTTCCCTTTTCCTCAAGAGCCAAAGGCTTCATTTTAACTACAGAACACCAGAGCATGGTTCCTTTTTACATTGAAGTTATTTCTGCTTCATCGCTGGCCTCCAAACTCAAACAATTCCCCCAAACTCAGAGATGATTGAAGCCACAGAGAATTTTGACTGTGGCCCCATGTTTCTGTCTCCCTGACTCAGTTCCTTTTTAGGAAGACCTGAGAAACTACGAGGGTGCTGCCATCCTGTCCTTTCCCTCCTTCCTGAAGTGAAGCCAAAGTGAAGTGAAGCCAAAGTCTGTAGAGGCAGTGGCACTAACATAAACACTTAGCCCAGGAACTGAAGTGTTTACTAGTCTGATTCAGGAATCTGGGTTCATTACCTCAGTCCCTCTTGTGGATAAATTGACTAGAAGTTTCTCAGCTGGCAAATCGGCCTGTACTCTGTGGTGTTTTCTACAATTTATGACCCCATTTTTTTTTGCCAGGTCTGGCCCAATGGGCTTAAACTAATATTGATCTCATATGTATCACCCCACAGGCAGGACAGTGAGCTGGGGCAGCCGTCCTGGACTCACCCCCGCGGCAGGCCTGGATGATGAGGACCTTGGGCTTGTCCTTGAGGTGGAGGCAGTTACGATTGTTGAAGATGCGAAAGACAGTGTCATAAGGCAGCATGTCGGGTTGTTCTGAGCAGTGCGTGGTTCCACAGATTCCCTCCAGCAGGCCATGGGACATGAGCACCAGGAATGTGCTGTCTGAGGTGCTGTGCTCGGGGCGGGCAGCGAATGCCTGGAGAGCTGACTTCATGTCCTACAACAGTGCCAGGGTTCTTTGTTAAGACCTATGCCCAGTCAGCCCTGGAACCACAGTGTAGGCCTACCAGCCTACACTCCATAATGATGATTCACTAGCATGTTGCTTTTGGTCACGGAACAAGGTTCAACCCTCAGCTCCTCCTGGCTCTCCACTCACACTCTCTCCTTGATGCATTTGTCATTTGCTCTTGTTACTTACCTGCTTTTTCTTTTCTCTCTAGACTTTTTCCCCAATTGTGGATTAAGAGTTCTAAGTCTTGTGTGCTTAGTACCTCTTCCTTACAGGCCTTCCCTGTGGTGCTAAATCAGTTCACTATCTGGCATAGACTTAGTACTCCCTTAACAGGTGCCAACCTCCTGTGCAACTCCAGTACCACATCTGTCTTAGCTTAGAGTCTCAGGGATGGTCACTGGTGGCTGTGTCAGCCCTGAGCCTTGACCCCCAGATAGCTGTTCTTGATTTTTTTCTGTCAGTCCTTTCTACTCCTCACTTCCAACCTGTGTGTTTATTTTTCTGTATTTACATGCTGGGTACCTAACATATGGCCTCACCTCAACCTGCTGTTGACTACTATGCCTTGACATCTCTTTCTTCTTTTTCTTTTCAGTCTGTGTTCACTCCTACGAAGACATATCAACACCACCCTTTGGAAATAGCCTGTTCTGTACCTTGGGTGCCCTCTTTCAAGTTTAGCAAGATCACAGGAATTAGGAATTTTCCAGATCATTTACTTCTTTTCCTTCCCAGTACCAGGACTAGCATGTGGACCAGAGCAAGCTCCTTCTAGATGTTCCTGACTCCAGAACTTTTTGAAACCCAGATATCTCATGTTTGAGCACAGAAGATACTTTGGTTACATGTAATTATTTCTTCTTCTTTTTATTTTTTTTTTTGTAACTACACCTACACATGTCTACATATAGATAGTTGAGTAGACAAGAGTTGGTTTAGCAGAGTTTTTCTGTGGTGAGAAATCTGGGGTTCTGGATCTATTTGCTGAGGGATAGGGGAAAACCCTGACCTTGGCTGTGAGTTGCTCTTCTACATGCACTGTGTAGTCAAGACTCTCCAGAAGCATCTTCATCTCCGCAATGTCACGTTCGGCTCCCAACCGAGGAGAGAGATGATCGAACAATGTGTTGCAGATGATGAGAGCCAGGCGGGTGCGGCTTTCTTTCTCCTTTATTGGGTATATCTGCAGTGCATGGGTGCCAGTAAGTCTCCTTACCAATGTTCCTCAACCCATCAATATCCCCACAACAGGGATTTGGTTGGATGCCCCCTTCTTGAGCCAGTCCCTCATGACACCGTCTTGCTCTCTCTTTCAGACATGAGTTGGAAATAGAGAGCAATGAGAACTGGAATAAAATTGATTTCCACAAAGCTGCAGCAAGATCCAATACATAGCTAGGAGTGTTTTTTTTATCAATAATCTTAAGATTTCAAAACGGTCCATCTTCACCTATTTCAATCCACTCTCCCTTGCCTCTTTGTTATCTTTTATAAAAGGCATATTTGTTATAACTTTTATAAGATCCAGGACAATTTCTATTGGTTCCAGTTAAATAAATGAATATACCCAAAGGTCCAGTGTCACGATAATATTACTATTATTATTAATTTCTTTATTTCGGTTTGAGCACCATACGGGATGGTGTTCAGGTCTTACTCCAGTTCTATTCTCAAGAATTACTCCTGGATTGACTCAGAGGCCCATTTGAGGTACCACAGATTGAATTTGATGACCACATGTGAGACAACTACGTTCCCTATTCCCACAGTCTCTTCAGCTCCAATAACTTTACTACTTTAAAACTGTTTTAACACATCATTATATAATGCTTTGCAGACTTTATGTTTTAAAATGTGCTTAATATCCAAGACTTTCATCTGGAATGCAAACAATTACTACTCAGCCATGGTATCTCATAAATATTTTGATTCCATGACTACAGTTAAAGTGGCCATAAATTTCAAATAGATAAAAAGAAAATAAGTGAACCAAGCCAGAGGTCTCTGATTTGTCATCGGGGGGTGGGGGGGTTGAAAGAGAATTTGAATCTGACGGACACATATGATTTTCTCCCAATAAAAGCACTTATAGAATATTTAGCACTTCCCAGCCTACCGCAATTGTTTTCTTTAAGAATTTATTTAATAAAAACAATGGTTCCTCTCTATTTTATGCACAGAGTATAATACCTCTCCATCTCGTTCTTTACAAAGTTTCTGGTATTCTTCATAAGGACAAAGATTAATGGTGTCCAGAGATTCCACAGGCTCAGGCTCAGATTGTGTGTCTTGGATTTCTGTAATTTCTGCAGAATAATAAATAAAATAGAAGTTGCAATTTCTGCCTTTGTGAAAGGAAATCTACAGGAGATAATGTTCTCATCAAAATAATTTATTTGGTAGTAAATCAAATGTGTGTCTCAATAAAAAACACTAAATCAATAATGTTGGTGATAATTTTGTTTAATATGTAAAACTTCTAGGTATGTCTGCTATCTAAAATGAGAAAATGTACTCTGTTGATGAAAGATAGGCAAACTTCTTATTCAAGGAAGCAAATCTACTGAAAGATTCTGGAATAGATTTTGATAAGTCTAAAAAGACAACTCAATAACTTGTGGTCAATTTTGGGCATTATATGTCCTGGGAAATAACATTTAACTTTCCAACTATTTGCCTCCAAAATATTTGGTCACCCATGTGTACTTTCAGTTGTCTGTAAGTCAAAGAAGACTGAATGGCTAAGTACTGTCTAGTAGAAATCATATTTCTTGGTATGATTTTATATGTTCTTGGACCCACACAGAGATAACAGAAATAATATATTCAATTTGAGATATTATATGCAGAGTAATATTGTTGAATCATTTCATAGCCACAATTCAAATACTTTCTTATTAGCCCTGTCTGGCTGGGAGTGATCAGATTGAATGCTTGTGATCTATAGCTAACCCACACAACACTTACTGGTCATGAATATCGAACACTTAGAAGATAACTATGCAGGTCAGCTGTTAGATTTCCAGCAACTTCATTTGGAAGTCTCAACATTTCCAGAGCAGAGTGGCTTCAGGTAGTCTTGACTATGGAGTGATGTTGGTTAGTTAGATAAAGAAGGGTTGTCTAACTATTCCTGTTCCCAGATCCCAAGCACTGTTGGTTCTAGATTCTAGCATATTTGTATTTTGAAACTGCGGAAAATCTGACACACTGTTTTTTAAGCAATGCTTCAAGGGTGAGGAAAATATATTTCCTTTTGGAACATATTTCTGATTCATCTTGACCAAAGTCCCATAGAAATGCAATAGAATGCTAGAGTGCATGATTGTGCAAGGGACTGGAAAAACCCAGAATTTTCCCTGTAGGGGGAAGTGCACTCCATCTGCAGAAATTGAAAGAAATATGTACTAGACATAACAAGATCTGTGTTCATGAATGGTGCAGACCTTTACTTTTAGTTGTACAACCCAGATGGGCCTTCTCTTGTTACCAGGATAAAGTTCCTATTATCCTTGATCAAATTTTCAGGTACTATCTGTTAAAATATTTTATCCTTCGTAGTTTTTATGTTTTGGAGTATTTTTTAACCATAGAAACGTCATTATTGAAGGGGACAGGAGTCATGCTGAGGAGACATGCAGTGAAGGGGCAGTTGTGTGCTGTCCTTGGTTGTCAGGGCCCCAGATCCTCCCTGGACCCCCCTGGGCCTTCATGGGTTTCCCTCAGACTGTTGGTCTGGCATGGGTGCTGTGAGGTCCTTTGGGCCAGTCACTCAGATTTGGTGTTTGGGACCTGTGACCAAAAGATAGATTGAGATGAGGGCTGTTTTAGAGTATTTTTCACTCATTTGTTTCTATGAACTTTTAAATAAAGATTTTCTTCCTTTTTTTCAATGCTTTTCTTAAAAAGAGAGTTAAAAGGCTAAGTCTTGCAGCAAAACGTAAGTACCTTGAGGATATGGAAGTTACTGAGCATTTCTTGGTGATTAAACAGTAACTCATGTTTTCCCCCTTTTCTTTCTAGAAGAGTCTACAGTAGTAAAGAGATGTGAACTCCATTGAAAGTTCTTTGTCAGAAAATACTTTCACCTTGCTGAAAGTCACTTAGCTCCTAGATTATTTACAGTTATTTTTCTCTACATTAACAAATGCCAGATCCTAAAAAGACTGTTATGTGTCTGTACCAAGATCATGTTTACAGATAAAACTGAGAAACTGTCAGGCCTTCTATCTTACATCAGAATGTAAAATTGTAATCAAAATGAATCCTTTCATTACAATGCAATAAATATTACAGAACAGAGTGCTCCCCAAAGAGAGCTTTTTTACTAGCCTGGAGGACTGCAGAAAGAAATGAGAGAATTAGGAGTTTAGATGAAAATGTTCATATCTGAGACTTACTTAAGGAACCCCCTGAAATTGATGCAGAAAGTAGGAAACTGGTATGAGTAAAGGCAAAGACCTCACCTCTCTGAGATAGGTCTTCAAATGGCAAATCACAGAGCCAGGCCTTGAGTAGGTACATTCCTATAAATTTGCTAAATAAAGCTTATCAAGAAAAAAAAACGAAGATCTTCTTATCCCCACACCATAGAATAATAGGAAGTGTTTTATATTTATGTCAAAAGGACTAGCCAGCATCTTTATTCTAAGTCCAGCTCATCCAGACACCTGTCTTGCTGTGTCAGTATCTCTTGAATGTTTTGGGGTCCTGTAGTTGCTCCAAGAGAACCCGGACCCCTCATGTCAGAGATCCTCCTCTTATCTGCCTCAGTGCCTGCCCATTAGACAGTTTCAGTTTGTTTTCATGTTTAAACTGGGTGCTGTATGGGAGGGTTTTAGCCACATGTAGTGCTGCTCAGGGCCTACTTTAGGCTCTTGCTCAGAATTTGCTCCTGGCAGTGCTCAAAGGACCACCTGATGCCAGATATCAAACCAGGGCTGGCCAAAATACAAGGCAAGTACCTTAACCTCTATATGATCTGTCCAGGCAGCAGTTTCTTACTTATTGCAATACCTGAGGTTTTAAAACTAATTTTGAGAGGCCAGAGCAGTGGCACAAGTGGTAGGGTGTTTGCCTTGCAGGCATTAACCTAGTACAGATGGCACTTTGATCCCCTGGTGTCCCATATGGTCCCCAAGCCAGGAGCTGTTTTTGAGCACATAGCCAGGAATAATTCCTGAGCATCACCGGGTGTGGCCCTAAAAGTAAAAAAAAGAAGAAAAAAAGAAAAATATTTTGAAGTAACAGGTATATCAATTATGACTTATATTTGCTATATTGTTTTTATAGTTTTTTATATCATCCCAGTTTTTAGTACAATTGCCATTTTATATTCTGCAGATGGGTGTGATTATTTTATGCCTGTCCCTTCCCTCTGACTTATCTCAGCATGATACTCTCCATGTCTTTCCATGTCTAAGCGAACTTCATGATTTTGTTTTTCCTAATATTTATGTAGTGTTCTATTATGTAAGTGATATCATAATTTTTTTTATCCACTTAACTCTTCTTGGGTACTTGGGTTCTTTCTATAAATGATGAGTTTCAATATTAATGAAAAGACAGATTAGGATATAGACAAAAGCAATGGAGAGAAGAGATATGATAGTCCAATTTTATAGTGGGGACATCTCTTCTCCACAAGACATACTTACTAAAGAAGTTTACTGGTTATAAGGAGTTCTCTACAATTTCTGTTGCATTTTAAAGATTATTTCTTATTTTGGATGATAAATAAATACATAGGGCTAGGATTTCTAGTAGAATTCTAATGCAAAATGAATGTGTTGCTGGTAAATTTGGGGCCTAAGGAAATGGAATTATACTAATATTCATAATTTAATCTGGAAGAATTTAATCTTATAGACATCGTTTTGGTGCTAATCTGATGGCATTATATAAATATAAGAATATATTGCAAAGAATATAGGAATATATTGCAAAGACATAAAGAATCATAACTAAATAGTAATTATGGTAATTCAAATACATCTCATGCCTGTTCATTAGTCTATTCTTTCTTTATTTATTTATTTTGGTTTTTGGGTCACACCCAGCAGCGCTCAGGGTTTACTCCTGGCTCTATGCTCAGTAATCGCCCCTGGAGGCACGGACAACCATATGGGATGCTGGGATATGAACCACTGTCCTTCTGCATGAAAGGCAAACACCTTACCTCCATGCTATCTCTACAGCCCCATATTCTTTATGTTTCAATTGCCATAAGGTGCCTAGCACTTGCCAGGAGCAATTATTTATTAATGAAGAAAGTAGCTATATATAATAAAGCAATTATATACTAGGTTAAGAAATGTGGTGGAAGGGGTCAGAGCAATAGAAAAGCAGATAAGGCCCTTGTTTTGCACATAGCCATCCTAGGTTCCATCTCCATACCATATGGTCTTCAGGAGTAATTTTTTGGGGGGTAGTCACACCCAACAGTGCTCAGGGGTTACTCCTGGTTCTGTGCTCCAAAATCAGTCCTGGCAGGCTCAGGAACCATATGGGATGGTGGGATTCGAACCACCATCCATCTGCATGCAAGACAGTAATTTTTGAGAGCATAGCCAGGAGGAATCTGAAACATCTCTGTGTGTGACTCCAAAACAAAACCAAATCAAACAAAACATGGAGAGTTGTTGTAATAATGAGACAGAGGAGATAAAATTGAAAGATATTTTTAGCGGGAATCAAGTGTTAAATTTTAGTGATGCTAGAGTGAAAATAAAAAATGGTCAACCCTAAATACTCAAATCAATGTCAACAACAATAGAATCACGAGACCCAAACTACAACAATCTAAACACAAAATGGACCTGTTACACTGGTAGTCCAGAGGGTTAGGGGTGGAGGTATGAGATGCATGCTGGGAACTAAGGTGGAGGGAGGTCAACACTGTTGATGGGAATGACCCTAATTCACTGTCATTATGCAACTAAAATATAACTATGAAAGACTTGTATTTCACATTGGTTTCAATAAAATAAATAGTGATACTAGTTCTGTGCATCCAGTAATTTTTCTGAGACAAGCAGTTAGAGGTAAGTGAGTCTGAGTACCAGAGGAAGATTCTGGAAGAGATCTGACAACCTGGGCATCTGCATGGATAATAACCACCAGTCTCATCTAACAGAGCATGGGAAGAAGTAGCTGCTGAAAGCACCCCATTTCTCAGATGATGAAGATGAAGAGGGGATGATGATGCCCAGAGAGGTCAGGTATCTTGAAGTCACAAGTCATCCACAATGCTAAAGCCTGAGTTCCAATCCAGGCATCTCTCACTGCTCTGCACTTGAGCAGTTCCTATTAGCACCCAGCTTCTTAGAGGACTGGACAAAAAATTCCTCCCAAGGGGGCTCCTCTAGCGACCAACGAGACCCTCTGTGAAATGTGTCTTGACCAGAGAAAGAATAACAAGAGGACAGCAGATTAAAGAGATTAAAGGAGGAAGCAAAATTGATTCAGGAAATTTGGACCTACGCCCAGTGAATGGTTCCAGTCTTACCTGGGGAACTGGCAATACTTCTGTGGCCTTTGAGGAAGACGTTGGCAAGGGCTGTGCCCACCTCGAAACGTCGCTCCAGGATACAGTCTTTCAACACCTGAATCTTCTGGATAGGTTTGGCTTCATCATATCTTTGCTTCTCTTTTTCCTCCAGTTCCAGGACCCCTTTTTGCATCAATTCTTCTACGGCATTTGTGATGACACTTTTGCCTATTGTTTCCAGAACTTTTAATGTGTTATTGCCTGTATCAAAAACACAAAGATTCTTTTAGCAGCTGGTACCAATTAAAATGATTTCCCTAATCTATTGAGGGTTTCCTATAATACTATCATGAAAAATCCTTGAAAATAGCCTCTGACTGCTTCACTATTCCCAATAGAATTCTGTCAGTTATTCCAATATTCTATTATTCCAGTATGTGGTAAGAAGTTTACTGTCACCTACAACTTTACCAGTAGCTTCTCAGCTCTTATTTTGTAAATTGAGAGGTTCAATTTCCAAGAGCACAGTAGTAACTTCACAATTCTCTTCATTTTGTCTCTTTCTCCCAATAATGATGGTGGTGATAATGCCCTTGAAATGTTTTTTGTTTGTTTGTTTTCTGGGTCACACTTGGCAGTGCTCGGGGGCTACTCCTGGCTTTATGCTCAGAAATCACCCCTTGCAGGCACGGGGGACCATATGGGATACCGGGATTTGAACCACCATCCTTCTGCATGCAAGGCAAATGCCTTACCTCTATGCTATCTCTCCAGCCCCAAGAATGTTTTTTCTTTAATTTTATAATTTCTTTATTTAAACACCATGATTACAAACATAATTGTAGTTGATTTTCAGTCATAAAAAGAACACCCCCCTTCACCCATGCAGCCTTTCCATCACCAATGCCCATTTCTTCCCTCCCCACCTTGGAATATTGACTCAAAGTATTTCCCAATCTCTTGTCTGAAATGTCAATTTTGCTAATTGTGTTTGGTTTTTGTTATGTTGATTTGGGGACCATATCTAGTAAAGCTCAGGGTTTTGTGCTCAGGAATTGCTCCTGCTGATGCTTTGGGAGACCATATGGGATGCTGAGGATTGAAACTGGGTCAGCCAGCATAAAAGGCAAGCATCCTCCCTACTGTACTATCACTCTACCCTAATGCCTCTAATTGTGGTATCTTTTCTCTGCTCTGCCAATTCCATGGTTAGTGTACTATGTTTTTAGATCCACATATTTGAATTCATATATTATTGCTTCCTCTCAGTGCCAAGACATTTAAAAGCACTAGTATGTTTGCTGATTTCATGAATTAATAAATAAACAGATACATCTAGGGTCCTAAGACTTTTAAATCTTATCTCAATCAAAAGCCAACATTAAAGATAATCTTATGATGATCTTTTAATATGGTATATTAACTTGATACTCAATTAATATTTGGGGCTGACAAAATTTTTATTGGGGAGTAATTAAAGTCATAAGTTAAAGTCAGATATTTTAATGTCAGTCCCAAATTTTAATACAGTGAAGATTTACACAGATCTATGAGAAGACAGATACCTCATCAATTTTCAGTTAATTCTATAAAGAAGGTTTTTCTAATTCATTTAGTTGTAAACATAGCTAGATAGAAAACACCTTTTGTTTCTTTGTTTGGGGGTCTCACGCAGAAGTGCTGTGGGTTTATTATAGGCTCTGTGCTGAGGAACCACTCCTGGCAAGTTTGGGGGGATCATATGGAATGCAGGAGATTGAACTGGGTTGACTAAATGCAAGAAACATGCTCCCCCCCCCCTTTTTTTTTAACTATGGCCTCTTTTTTTTAAGGTACGTGCTTTCTGGCCCCAGAAAATAACATTTTTTAAAGAAAAATTCATAAGTACATGAAGAAAATCTTTGGTCCAAAATTTCTAATGTTCACCTCATCCATTGTCCAAGTTATCTTGAATTATACACAAATACTGGTTAACTACTATGAAAAAAACCTGGAAATTACAAATCAGGAATAGTGAATTACAAAATAACATTAGCTTAATAACAGTGGCTATCTCTTAGGATTTGTAGTGTTAAAATAGATATAAATTAATATAAATAATTATCATTAACATTATTATTATTACAAATCCATGCACTAAATATTTGCATAGTGGTCCAATGAGCTAGTTAAATATGTCTCTATTTTATAGTCTATTCAAATAAAATAAACTGGGTTTTAAATCCTATTTTGACATCACATCCTATTCAATTAACCATAACTGTTTCCATAAAAGCTCATATTTATGGAACTCTTGTTGATGCCAAATGATTTTCATGAACCTTCTCAAAGATACTTTGCTTAAAGAAATTCTATTTAGCAAGAATATATCTATTATACAAAGCACCAGAAGTTAGTTAAATAATTGACCCAAATTATGTTTGTGGTAGATAGTATATATATACATATATATATATGTATATATATACATATATATATTAAGTGGGTAGGGTTTAGAATTGTCTAACCCTACTCATCCCACTATACTATACAATGTTTTGTGATGTGTTATTTAAGGCCAAGTCTCTTAAACTGTGATTCACAGCCATATGGAAGCACATAACTGTATGCGGAAGTTATGAAAAATTTGGCAACAGTAAAAAATGTTGCAATGACAAAGACTTTCTACAAAATCAACCACCGCTGGCACCAGAGAGATAGGAATGGAATGAAAGCACTTGCAGGCAGTCAACCCTGGTTTTATTTCTGGCATCATTTCTATTCCCCTGAACAATCACAGGAGTAATGCTTGACCACAGAGCCAGAAGTAAGCCCTGAGCATTGTGAAGTTTAATCTAACTTCCACCACTAAAAACCAACCTGTCATGAATCCAGGGTATTTCTGGCACGTGCTTGCCTGTGCTGAATTGCTGAGGTGAAAGGAGTCATGAAAGGAAATCCTTGTGTTTTACTTTTCATTAGAGTTTAGATAGTTGAGTACAGTTATGATAATATTCATGGTTTTGATATACCTGGTTACTTCCCTCTCCACCACTAACATGCCCAAGACTTTTCTTATATTATGTCAAATCCACTTCCTCCTTCCCTACCAATTCCCTCCCCATACTGCTGAGTAATTTCTGGCAAGTATGAGAAGAGAGAATTTGAAGAATGACAAGAAGCAATCAGATGAGGTCTTCTGACATCTGTTTCACTTCTCTGAACATGGTAGTTGAATGTTGACAAAATGAATGATATTAGGAGAATTATGACAAACAGAAAAACTAAGGAATCTGCTTTACAGTAATTAAGATTACAGTGAATACATATATTTTAAAACTCAGAAAAAAATCTATATTAATTCATAGCCATTTTACCCTAACAAGAAATTATTAGGAGTGGTCAAAGTGACAGTATAGTTGGTAGGTTGCCTGTTTTGCATGCAGACAATCAAGGTTCAATCCCAGGTGCCACTTAAGGTCTCCTGAGCCTTCCAGGAGTGAAACCTGAGATCAGAGCTTTGAGTAAAACCCTGAACACTGCCAGGTGTAGACCAAAAGCAAAAGAAATAAAGATAAAATATAATAATAAAATATAATGTATAATATTATAAAATAAATAAAATAATGAAATGAAATGAAATAAAATAAAATAGAATAAAATAAAATAATAAAATTAAATTAAAAACTAAAATAAAATAAAGCATGGGGCCGGAGTGATGATACAATTGCACACAGCTGACCCAGGATGGACCTTGGTTTGATCCTATATGGTCCCATATGGTCCCCTAAGCCAGGGATATTTCTTTTTTTTTTTTTTTTTTTTTTGGATTTCAGATCACTTCTGGCAGGCTTGGGGGACCATAAGGAAAGCCCGGGGATCAAACTGAGGTCTGCCCTGGGTCAGTGCATGCAAGGGAAATGCCCTACTGCTGCAACATCGCTCCAGCCCCACAGGGGCAATTTCTGAGAGCATAGCCAGGAGTAACCCCTGAGCATCACCAGGTGTGGCCCAAAAACAAACAAACAAAAAACCCAAAGAACAACAAATAGTTCTTAGGAAGCCATTAAATGTTGCTGAGTAAGAAAATTGTATTAGATATTGTTGCAGGCACATACTTAGTGAGGCTCTGGGGATGAGCGTGGAGAAAAAAAATCAAGAAGAAACTGTGTAGTCCTGAAGTAGCCCAAAGACATGAAGAACAAATTCTATCTAGATGCAAATCCTTTGGAGATGGAGAAGCTGAGGAAACCACCCCAAGCAGAAAGCACAAGAGAGCTCCTAGGGCACCTAGATGGCTAGAGATGGGGGGTGAAGTACCATTTTCCCAGGCTCCCTCCTTTGAGCATCAGCTTGCTGAGTCACAGGCAACCACCTTAATCTGAGAACTGAAAAATCATGGAACGTTATCTTGCTACTGTCACCACTATTCATTCTACAGACAAACAGACCAAATCAGTCACACAGAGATTATAAATGCCTACAATGCAAATGGAGAAATTTTCAGATTTAAAAGGGATGAAGTCAGGGTCCAGAGTATAAGAATTACCTGTAGGCCATTCAGAAGTACTACAAGATTGATTTATCACTGTGCTAGGGAAGCTCTTCCTTTGCAGTGGTGCAAGTGATTGGACTCCTGGCTCCGTCTCTGACTTTACACTGTTTCAGAAGACCTGGAAGGCTTGCTCAGGGGGAGCTGAAGGGCTGAGTCTCAGAGAGAATTGAGACAGCAGTGCATAGAATGCTGCCTAGGCTGAAAGCTGAGCCCAAGAACCCCTTCTTTTCAAGGCCCACTGGGTCATTCCCAGAAAGGGTGGCTGGATGCCAACAGCTCAAGCTCCTGGATCTGATTCTTGGAGTGCTGTCTATGAGCCTGCTGACTAATCTGGAATTAAGAAAGAGGAAGCAGTGGTTTCAGCTTCCAGGTTATTCTTCACCACTTGCTGTGTTTTTCTTTTACCCTTTGGTGACCAGAATCCAAGAAGAGAAAAAGGAATGACCTTCTGCCTTGGGGCTCAGATTCAATGTAGAAATGAACTTATTCTCCATGAAGCTCAGGGGAATCCCTATGCAGAGCCTTTCTAGAAGTGCCCCCCCCAACCCCCTAACAAGTCACAGAGTTTTAAGGGACAATGCTCAGCTTGTGCTCAAGCTACCTACTGCCACACAGCTGTGAACTCAAGACTGTTTAAAGTGAGCCCTGGATTGGCAGGAAAAAGACCTCCCACCCAGTCTGCCCTGGCCACTACTCACCAGCCATGATCACAGCTCAGTGTCTGCCGCTATCTGTCTATCCTGGTTCCCGTTGCCTACTGGTCACAGAACTGAAACAGAAACAGAAAGTCCTCATTCTGTTTCTCAGAACAGTGCAGGAACCTAAGGGCAGGGCTTCTAGTTCAGTCAGGAATTTCCCAGATCCTTGTTAGGAAATTCCAGGGGCCAAAAAGGTTTCCCATGTGTACAAACAAGAGTTTTTACTCCTAGTAACTGAAAAAGGGATAAGACAAAATGTTGACCTATAGGTGGATATTGCTGTCTGCCCTCAACCTACTCCACCTTTTCTTTATCTTTATCATACCTCAGCATCCATCCCTGTACTTCAAAACACACTCTGAAAGAGCTTAAATTATTTTTCTTTTTATTTAAAGACTGGCTACAAGGTTGTTCATAAAACATTTTTTTCACAGTAAAGTTGTTCAGGATTGAGTTACAGTTATACAATATACAACAACCTTCACCAATGAACATTTCTCCCCAGTCCCCAATTTCCCTCTCACCCTCCCAGATACCCTTTCCCCTTCCTGTCTCTGGAGCATACATTTTTCTTCTCTATTTCTATCTCACTCACTCTCTCTCTTGGAAGAATTAAAATTCATATCTAACACAGTTAGAAGCACCCTGGTAACGAGCTTTAGGGAAGAAGAAATGATCAAATCTGAAGTAGCTCAAAGAAGGTCTGGAGACCACATGCATTCCTTTGAGATGCAAATCCTGAGCTCAAGAAGATGGAGAAATTGAGGCACCATTCGGAGAAGGGTAACCACCCCCAGAAATAAAGATGATCAAGAGACACTAAAGGTCATGGAAAGATGATACAGAGATAGTACAGCAGGGAGGGTCCTTGCCTTATACACTGTTGGCCTGGGTTTGACCCCGTAATCCAATATGGTTGCATGAGCATCCCTAAGAGTGATCCCTAAATACAGAGCCAGGAGTAAACTCTGAGCTCCATCCTGCATGGACCAAAATCACAACAAAAATGTAAAAGGCTGTGGTGGAGCAGGGATGGCATTTGCCTTGCATGCAACAAACCTGGGTCGATTCTTGGCGTCCCATATGGTCCACTGAGCCTGTGAGGAGTAATTTCTGATCACAGAGTCAGGAGTAACTCCTGAACACCACACTGGGTGTGCTCCCGCCCTACCCCCCAAATGAAAGGACCATCAAGAGTTTATCAGGTTTTCCCAGTGACAACACCCAGATTAACTTTCCTGTGTGCAAAAAAATTCCAGAACAGGACTTTTTGAAGGAATCCTAATATTCTTTCTCCCCAGATCTCTTTATTTCCACTCTGGAGAAGCTGTGTGCAAAGAACACTCTTTTACATCCCTCCATTCCTCTGCTTTAACACTTTTCTAAGTAACTTTCTTTCAACCAAAACCAGCTTGTTTTCTATTTTGCCTCCATCTGAATTTATTTTAAATTTATTTATTTATTTATTTATTTATTTATTTATTTATTTATATATTTATGTTGGTTTGGGGGCCACACCTGGTGACACTCAGGGGTTACTCCTGGCTATGAGCACAGAAATCACTCCTGGCGTGGGGGACCATATGGGATGCTGGGGATAGAACCTTGGTCTGTCTAGGTCAGGGCATGTAAGGCAAACGCCTTACCTCTTGCACCACCACTCCAGCCCCATATTTATGTATTTATTTTGATTTGGGGCCACACCTGGTAGTGCTTCGGAATTACTCCTGACTCTGCACTCAGGAATTCTTCCTGATGGGCTGGGTGGCCAAAATGAGATGTAAGTGCCTCCCCCTTCTATTCCATTGCTCCAGCCCTGGAAATTCTTATCAGTGAGGGGAGGCAATGGACCTGGGATGCTTGTGAGACTAGGACTGACTTGAATTTCACACGAAAAACAGTTCCTTGCTCAGAGGAGTTTATGCTGAGCAGCATGCCGGGTGCTTCTCAGTGCTAAGCAGAACACTTGGGCTTTGAGCACAGCTTGGCAGCTGCCTCATAGACCTGGTGGTATGTGCGTGTCTGTGCTACAAGGGAGCTTAGAGCCAACCGGGCAGTCCTGACCCATGTCAGCCTTGCCATGAGTGGCAGAGCTGCTCCTTCCTTGGATCCCACTTTAGTTTCCTCCTTTAACAAGTCACCTCTAGGCAATAAAAGAAGTTTCTGGGTAATAACCACCCAAATGACCTTTGTTTTCTGTTTTTCACAGGAACTGCCATGGTCTCCCTCCCTATCTCCCTATCATCCTGTCATCATAATTTATTTTATTTATTTATTTATTTATTTATTTATTTATTTATTTATTTATTTTGGTTTTTGGGTCACACCCAGCAGCATTCATTTTTTATTGAATTTTTAACTTTTTAGTTGAGTCACCATGAGATACAGGTATAAAGGTGTTTTTTTTTTAAATAAATATCTTTATTTAAGCACTATGATTACAAGCATGTTTGTTGTTGGGTTTTAATTATTAAGAAAAAAAGACTAACCCCCCCTTCACCAGTGCAACATTCCTACCACCAATGTGTTTTCAATCAGTCATACAATGTTCAATGCCCTTCACCACTGCACATTTCCTGCCACTAATGTCCCCAGTTTCTTTTTCCATCTGTCTTTCCTTTCCTTTGCTTCCCTCTGTTGGAGGCCTTTTCTCTCTCCCTCTGTCTCTTTCTTTCTCTCTCTTTCTTTTTCCCCTTTTACATACTGTGGTTTACAATATGCTTACTCAAAGGGGTATGATGTTTATCTCTTTTCCTCCTTTCAACACCCAGTTTAAAGTGACCATTTCTGACTATCCTTGTCATCATGGTTTCTTTTCAAGACATATGATCACAATTTTTAATTTGGAGAAAAGGCCTGAATGTCTCTGACCTGCACTCCCTCATATGTAACTGACGGCTTCCTCACTTCCTCCAAACTCAGTACTCACTTCCCTTTCTGGTATGTGCTCAGCAGTGACCAAAAAAGGAACCATCTTGGGCTGCAGTGGGTGAATGCACAAGATAGGGGGACATGTCCAGAGAGGGAGAGGGAGGAAAGAGAGATGATAGAGAGAGAGAAGAGAGAGAAAGAAGAGGGAGAGAAAGAGTTCAACTTTGTAAGCCTCCACAGGTCAGAAAATGGCCTTCCCAAAAGAAAGCTGGTCCATCCTGTGCTCCCAAGTCGAACCCTGAGCTCTCCTGTGCTTCCCGAGTCTAACTTGGAGGTCACCCCAGTTCTCTCTTCCCCACCCACCACCAGGCCTTAGTCCTGCATACTATACACACAAACACACATACGTTATTTATTCCTAGGCTGCCAAGTACTATCTACTCTACTTCATGCTGTCGACAACCTCTTGTCCCTTTACACTGGAAATAGCTTGTGGTCTGGGTTCGAATCAAATCTGCTTTCTAATTAGTGTCTTGGAACAGAATCATGCACTTATGGACTTGCTTGGCTTTGCTCAAAGCGGTCTTGATTCTGAGAGTTAGGAAGGTCACACGCAGCTCTGTGTCTTTCTGGTTGACGGAGAAATCTGTGAAGTGAGGAGCCCACTGGAGGAATCCCACTTGCATACCCAGGGCAGGAGACCTTTAAATCACTCAAAAGAATGGAGCCTTATTCATGTCAGCTAGTAGGACTGAAGCACCCAATCCAAACCTATTACCTGTCCTTTTAGGATGATAAACAAGACAAAATAACACATGACAACCTGTACTTTTATTTGATTTATTGGAATGTCTGAAGAAATGTCTATTTCCCGCAGAAATGATTCCAGAAGAAGGGACCAAACAAGGGGACTCCTTGCTTCCTAGAGGAAAAGTTAAAACAAGGAAAGAGAATTAAAAACACAGAGTCCACAGAGAAAGGATATGGCCACCTTTGTGGGTTGTGCGATCACTCAGAAGGGAAGAGCTGACCCAGGGCAGGGGAAAACCCCATAGCCAGACAGATAGTCTTTTCTTTTTTTCAAGACCAGGAGAAAGAACCATCATTCCTGGACGAACAAGAGTCAGGGAGAGAGGCTGGAGTCATGGCGCTAGAGGTAAGGCATCTGCCTTGTGTGCGCTAGCCTAGGAGGGACCGAGGTTTGATCCCCCAGCGACCCATATGGTCCCCCAAGCCAGGAGCGATTTCTGAGCGCATAGCCAGGAGTCACGTAGCCTGAATGTCACTGGGTGTGGCGGAAAAACAAAACGAAAAAGAGTCAGGGAGAAAGATAGGCTCAGGAGAGGCAGCAACCTGCTATGACCCTGAACCCCCATACTTTCCCCCAGAACTGTTTCAGCACCTGCGCTTGCTCTCACATCCGCCCCACCACCACCACCACCACCACAAACACAAACATATGAGAGGCACCACTTACTTATTCAGTATCCTGGGAAGAGGTAGAAGGCTTTAGTGAATGTCACTCTCTCGGTGGTGGGCATTTGGGCCCTGCTAACTATATGCTCAAAACTGGACCGGACCTAAAAGGAAAAAGGGAAGCTTGTTTGGCCTGAGTCTCTCTAGCTGAAGGCAGATCATGTCTCTACCAGGAAAATGAGAGTAATGACCATCACAGCATCACTGACCACATAAGAATCTACTTCTGCTGTCAGAATAATAGCAATGTGTGCAGTGAAAAAAGGGAATTAACACACACACTTTAAGGTTCTGCTCAAGAATCTGATAACTGGGAACAGGTGAAGCATGGTCCACCTATTTACCTATTACGTATATTTGCCAAACACAGAAAACCTGTTTATTGAGAGTTTTGTATCAGATGAGAAGATTCTGCTCAGGTCAGCCAGCTCAAGAGTAAGCCCTGATACTGGTGGTGTGGAAAGAAGAAAATTGGGGGTCTTTCTGGGGAAATTCTCTGAAACTGCTCTTAGAGTTCTAGTTTGAATAGGCCAATGCCTAGGAAAGTAGATCTCAGGCAACTTGGATATCCTGATTCCTACCTTTCGGAAAAGTTCCTCTAGGTCGCAGGACCAGGCATATTCTTTTAAATTCTTGATGAGTGCTATAATGAAAAGGGAACCCTTCGTGGGGTCTCTCCAGGAAACATTGTCTGGAAATAAAGAGATATTTTAAAGCTCAGGCCAGGGTTCCTGATTAGCACAGAGATAGGGGTGCTTATGTTTCACCCCAGTGGGTGCATGCTGCTTATTCTCTTGCATTCTGTACCACACAAGCCAATGGTATTTCTACCAATAACCAACCCTCTAGTGGGCCATAAGGTGCAGATGTTCAGGTGCAAGCGTTTCTCTGAGTTCATGAAATAAATCTGATAGGCAGAGAGATTCCACGGGGGCTTGGGGAAGAAATAACCTGAGGGCACGAGACAGTTTAGTGCAGTGGGATGGACCCAGGCTAAGCATGCAGAAGGCCTGGGCTCCATTTTCTTTACTCAGGGAGGCATTTATCATGGAAAAATATACTTTTTTTTTCTTTTTATCCGAATCACTTCTGTGTTCTTTTTTTTTTTCTATAAATTTTTTTATTTAAGCACCATAAATACAAGCATGATTGTAGTTGGTTTTCAGTCATAAACCTCCCCTTCACCAGCGCAACCTTCCCACCACCAATGCCCCCATCTCTCTTCCCCTACCCCAGCCTGTATTCGAGACAGGCATTCTACTTCTCTCATTCATTAACACCGTCATGATAGTTGTTAGTGTAGTTATTTCCTTAACAGCATTCACCACTCTTTGAGATGAGCTTCATATTGTGAGCTGGTCCATCTGGCCCTTAACTCTATTATCTCTGGCCTTATTACAATAATGTTTTTAAGTTTTTTAAAGACCCATAAATGAGTGAGGCTATTCTGTGTCTATCTCTCTCCCTCTGACTTATGTCACTCAGCATCATAGATTCCATGTACATCCATGTATAGGAAAATGTCATGACTTCAATTCTGACACCACACAGTGCCCAGAGTATCTTGGGGGTGATTCCTGAGCATATAGCCTGTAGTAACACCTGAATTCTGTTAGGTGATACCCCAAAATCATAAATAAAAACAAATCAAAACAAAAACAAGAAATAACCAGAGTGTGGACCCCAAGGGTGCAGTCTATTGACTCTGATTTATGTTCATTTTAAAACCCTGAAAGAAAATGGTCTTGTCTATAGAAGGTTTAATTAATCATTTCAACCATAAGGTATATTTGAGGATGCTTTACCAGTGTCAGGAAGAATATAGACTATATAGCACCCAGTCAATACAGAGTGTGTGTATTCATAACTTTTCAAATGTTTTGCTTAATAAATAATTTATTGGGGCTGGAGAGATAGCACAGAAGTAAGGCATTTGCTTTCCATGCGGAAGGATGGTGGTTCAAATCCCGGCATCCCATATGGTCCCTCGAGGCTGCCAGGGTCAATTTTTGAGCATAGAGCCAGGAGTAACCACTGAGCACTGGTGGTGTGACACAAAAAACAAACAAACAAAAAAAAACAAAAAAAAAGAAAGAAAGAAAATATAATTTATTTAATTTTATTAAATTCTGGGCTAGAGAGAGAGTGCAGTGTTTAATGGGATTGCCTTGCTTATGGCCCACCTTGGGTTCAAACCCCAGTACCACAGGTTAGTCTTGCATATTGGTGGGTATGGCATAGCATCAGAAAATATACAAATAAAAACTTTATTTTTTTGGTTTTTGGGTCACACCCAGGAGCACTCAGGGGTTCCTCCCGGCTCTATGCTCAGAAATCGCTCCTGGCAGGCTTGGGGGGTCATATGGGATGCTGGGATTCAAACCACTGTCCTTCTGCATGCAAGGCAGATGCCCTGCCTCCATGCTATCTCTCTGGTCCAAATCAAAACTATTTTAAAAATATAAACTGTACAAAGTAAAAGTAAAAATTGTCATCAAAGATTAAAAAATATAAGCCTAGAAGTGATGTAAAAGAAAAAATGAGAATTTTATAAATTTTATAAAAATAAAATAAGAATTTTATAAATGTTATAAAAATAGATATGTAATAAATGATTTTAACACTGAGTCTTTTCTATATGCATCCATCGGTTTGGAATTTATTCCAGTAGATAACTCTTCTATTTATCCCTTATCATTTCAGAAAAATATTTTACACTATGAAGGATTTTACTAATTGCTAATTAAATTATATATGCATGCATATATATATATATATTTATATACCTTTGTTTTCTGTTGTTGCTGATACCTGAGTTTAACCGGAAGGAAAGTTGGAGCTCCCCAAAAGTTTTAGGGCAGATGGAAGTTTCTAGACAGTTATTCTCACAGAAATGTCCAACACAGACAGCTGTTACCTGGTGTAGAGGAGCAGAAACCAATGAAATCTTTCTCTATATGTGCTTTGCTAACGGAGTCATCCTCTAAATCTTCTAAATTCAGTGAAGAGCTTCTTTCAAAATCTTCTGCTGAATCTTTTACCCACGTCATTCCTTCTCTGACTGGGAAAACAAGATTTAATTTTGATTATTTGTAATCATCGGAACATCTTTTTATTTATATTCATCTCTCCACTAACTTTTTTCCCAAATCTCAGGAACTATCTTTTCAATAACTCCTGTCTCTCCCAACTCTGGCATGAGTCCTAAAGATACCTAGGCATCAGAAATGTAAATTGAAACATGACATGACATTAGTCTTATAGTTCAAAGAGTCTACCACATTTTACATTTTTATTTTATTATGATTATTTTTATTTTACTGACTGTAGATGCCTCTCAACACTGAGGAACAAATACAAAGAAATTAGATGCAGCCCAGCCCATATGGTTGCTAAGGTGAGTACCAGAGTGGCTTGTCTTCTAATAGAAAAGAGTACTCACCACCCCGGCAGGCCTGGATGATGATCACCTTTGGCTTGTCCTTCAAATTCGGACAATTTTGAGTGTTCAAACTTTTAAAGATTTGGTCAATGCTTAGTAGATCATTGACATCCTTAGAGAATTTCTTTCCACAGATGCCCTCTCGAATCCCATGAGACATGAGCACCACAAAAGTACTGTCAGCAGATGCATGTTCTGGCCTGGCAGCAAATGACTTCAGCTCCATGGCCATGTCCTGGAAGAGACCAGCACGCCATGTTGGACTGTGATTCAGTCACATTCATGGCACCTCTGGGGAATCTATTCAACATACACTGGCTGACCACGAAAACAAGTAGAACTTAAAAAAGAAAAGAAAAATGATGTTTGGATTCAGAGAACAGTGAACGAAGAACTTATGAGGTGTTTTTCAGGGACATAGAGTAGAAACAGTGGGGTGTGATGGGGTTGATATCTCAATAAGCAGTCCTGTTACAGTTTTGCTACAAGGCTCTCTGTTAGAATGGATTAAGGTAATAATCATCTGCAAGAGGTAAACATAGGTTGTTGACTATCTGTGTTATTTCATTTCTGGGGCTATTTTTTCCTGACATGTCTTAGAAACATGAAGTATGTGAATACATTTCTACACTGATTTACCGGAGCGGTGAGATCTCCTCTCACTTCCACACTGTATCCCAGATCTTGTAGTAGCGTTGTCATGTTTTTCGTATCAATTTCAGCTCCTGTCCTCTTAGAGAGATTCTCAAACTCTATATTACAGATAATGAGGGCAAGTCGTGTACGCTGGCTTGACTTTTTCTTGATTGGATATATCTGTGGAACATGGAGATAGAAAGATTAAGTCTGCACTTCAGTGTTCATCTCCGGAACCTAACACCTGCTACTCTCTCAGTCTGGTCAAGAAACTGAGTCCCCAAACTGAAGCTAAAAGCAGAGAAGGAAAACAAGGCTTGCCCTTAGACTGATAGTTGAGTTTATTCAAATCCAGATGGTCACAGAGCACTTACCATATCTATTTTTGAAAGGTGAAATTATGAGATGATCAGTCTCTAAATCCAAAATGACTGGAATTTAACTCCTCCACTTACTGTTTTGTCCAAACTATTTGCCAACCCAGGTCTTCATTTTTCTAACTTTTAGCATGGTTTCCTTTGAAGACCTATTTTCATTACATTATGCTTAGGAAAGAGTCCAGCTTAGTGCAATAATCAAATATTTTATCATAATTATACTTATTCCCTAAGTAATTAGATGAAACCCATTTTGATCCAGTTCCTTGGATTTTTTTATGTAACTCAGGAATGCTGAGGGAAGAAACATCCATTGCAGAAGGAAAGAATCAGAGTGTTTTCCTCAGTCTCTCAAGGATGCACTGTGGCTCTGTGAAAAGATCCCATACGGGGTCAGAGTAGCACAGTGGTAGGAGCATTTGCCTTGCATGCTGCTGACCAGGGACAAACCCGGGTCCAATCCCCCGTATCCCATATGGTCTCCCAAGTCTACCAGGAGTGATCTTTGAGAGCAGAGTCACAAGTAACCCCTGAACACAGCTAGGTGTGCCCCCCCCCAAAAAAAAAACAAAGAGAAAAAATTCCCATGTGCCTTTCACCCTGCTCCTTGTAAACTGAGGACAGCACCTCGGATGCCTTCTCCTGCTGTATCCTTTGGACTTGGTCAAGAGGACAAAGCTTGAGGATTCCTCCTGGCTCACAGCTGGTGGTCTCTTTTGCTTGTACCATGAGAGAAGCTGCCAGAGAGAAGAAACAAGAAGAGTGGCCTTAGGATCCCTCCTGGTACCCCTTATACATTAGCTCTGTGTGAACTTGAGGAGGAAGGAGTAATCATTCCCAAGAGCAGCCCTAAGTGAGGCATATGCACTGCTGATGCAACTCAGTGTAAACAGGGGAGAGGCTATTCGTGGGCCATGGGACTGTAGGGTCTAAATTATTGCAGATGTCTTTACTCTAAAGATCAGGGTTCAAGACCATGAGTGATGTGAGACTTATGTTTGGCAATCAGTAGGTGAGATAAGACAGTTACTATTCACAGTAATTCCAAGTGATTTAAAGCTAAGGATAAAATTTAATGGAGGTAGGTGTGAATGACTGGATTGCTACATTTTGGAAGGATGCACTTGTTTAATAGACATAGGAGTTAGTAGTGTGTGTGAGAGAAAGAGAGAGGGAGAGAGAGAAGGAGGAAGGAGAAGAGAGGGAGAAATTGAGGACAGAGATAAACAGAGACAGAGCAGAGAAGGTTCAACAGCAAACCTTTGCTTGGTTCTTAAGATCTTGCTACAATGCAAGCCCGGGAGGAGTGATGAGGAAGTAAGTCATATGTGAAAGAGTATAATAAATGCTATAGTCCAGGGCCCTCGCCGGGGGGCTCCCAGCAACTCAACACCCACTGCACACATAGGAGGAGAATTCTTTACAGTGGTTCAAGTGAGATGGCTAGGGGTGAGAAGGTAATGTTGGTTTCCAAGGGATAGAGTACCCAACAAGATGAGCATTAAGCACTGGTTGAAGAAATGAAGGTAGTCCTTTTAAATTGAAATTTTAATTGAGAGGTATTTTTGCCAGAAAAAATAGAATATTCAAAAGTAAAAATTAAATTCATTCTTGAAGAAGAATTTGAAGGTGAGTATTAATCAGTTGAGGAAGCAGAGTGGCTTGTAGTGAGCTGTGAGGAGAGCAGAGATAATGAGAAGGGAAGGTGCAGAAATGTTGGGGAAGAAATGTTCAGTTTCTTCATAAGAGAGTTACGGAAACAATAGAGAAAAAGAACGGTTGGAGGAAATATTCCAACTGCATGGGAGGCATTTTTCATTCAAGAATGGAAGTGTGGCTGAGATGTGAGTTACACACAGAGAACAGCTGCTTACTTCAAAATCTCAATGGACTAGAAATTTCTATCCTTCGTGCACTTAAACACGATTGGCCCTTATTTTTAAAAAACAACATTATTTCATCCTTTTGTTGTTGTTGTTTGTTTGTCTTTTGGTACAGTTGGCTGTACTCCAGACATGATCGCTGTGCTCAGGAATCACTCCTGGCAGAATTCTGGGTGACAGAGCCAGACCCTGCCTACTGTACTATCTTTCTGGCATATTCTTTACATTCCAACTAATAGGCATAAATGAGTTGTCATTTTCATGACTAAATTTTTGACTAGCCTAAATTTCATGCCAGAGATTCCTGAGTACCCATTCAACCATCAGTCACATATTTACACAAGCTTAGTCAGAGCAAGGGCCTTGATAGAGTGCTCATGACCTTGTTTGGAGTGCTTATGACATAGAGCACATACCCACAGAACAGGCTGTGCAACGTTGGCATGTGCTTAGAATTTTTCTAATGGCTGTGAATAAGTGCCCTAGTGATAAAAGGCTTCTGGAAAGGGTCTTTTGAGTCACATTTTTTTGCATGCACATGAGAGAAACCACTGTTTGTTGCAGGTGCCATTTGGGACTAAATCAGCCATGTTTGACTTTTCAGAAAACGTAAAATCCAGAGCAAGAGGAAGAGATGAAGGTGAACCAGGAATGTACACAGAATTACAAGGAAAATACGGTGGATCCATGGCTTCAGACTCACAGGGATGTGAGCAGGGACTTTGAAGCACTTCCATGGATGGAGCATAGAAAGATGCTGTGTGTTTCTCTGAAAGATTGAATTTTGGAGGTGAGATAGTACCATTGAGGATCATTTCTGGTTTCTGATTTGAGTAATGGGAAGAGTTTGGCTACTGGCTAAGAAAGAGGACACTACAGGAGAAGTGGAAGGGGCAGGGGACACTGATGGCCCTGCATGCAGACACACACACACACACACACACACACACACACACACACACACACACACAGCAGAGTCTGTGAAGGCTTTGCCCCTTGTGGGGATTTAGGATTTGAGACACAGGTTCAAGCCCTGTAAATACCAATGAGGTCATTAAAGTGAGAAGAGCGTTTCTTTTCTGTCATCAGAGTCTCAGGAAGGAACAACCTTAGCCAAGCTCAGAAATCCATCCAGATCTGAGATTTGATACCCTGAACAATTATCCTATTACTGGAGGGGGATTAGTTCAAACAAAATGGAAAATCCCATTACCTGGCAAGACATTTGCAGGTGTTTGTGCATCTTGCGTAGGAATCACAGCTTCTGGGCCTATGAAAAAGGATGCAAACATTAAAACTGACCTTGGTCATCTCTCAGGCACTTTCCCAATGGCTGAGCAGGAAGTTCCTGCCAGAGTGACATTCCTGGGACCTGAAGCCAGGATTGGTTGACCTATATTGGTTGACCTATAGCTACAGTCCTCAGTGGGAAATGAAAGAGTCTCCACATTCAGACTGACCGAAGCAGTCATATTCTTGACTGAAAACAGAGCAAAACCCAACTGGTACAACTTTGGAAGAGAGCATAGGATTAGCCTGGAAGATGCTGCTAATATGCATGTTTCCAGGAGGTTCCTGAGGGGAGGTGTATGACAGGCACTCGTGTCCAAGTAAATGAGGATCAGGACTTTGGAGAAAAGACCAGAGCTGCAGATAGGCTCCTAACCCTGTCAAAACTGATCAGGGTCAAATATGATGGAGAGAGATCCCAATGGCCTGCCCCAATCAGTGCTGAGTGAGTTTTCTAAGTTCAGGAAAGGAGAGAGGGCAAACCTCTCCTGAAGCCAGGGTGTGACAAAGGTCTGCCTTGGCTGTCACTTGAGGTCATCATTCCATTTGGAGGAATGATGCTCATGGCCTCTGTGATGCATGTTCTCCCTACCCAGTGACAAAAGCCACATTCCAGGGGGAAAATTCTTCAAGGAATTTGTGTCCCAACTAAGACTCTTGGTGCTACATCCTGTGGAGCCACTGGTTTTATTCAGACCAATCAATCTCCTTCTGAGTTTTGCTGGAAACTTCCAGAATTTGTGTGATCTATAGAATGAGAAATAGTGCTGCTTTTCTCTTATAGGTGCCTATTGAAGACAATCTTATAGTAGTAGATTTTCTTCAACAACATATGGCTTCAGCTTCCTGCTGTAGGATGCCCCTCCCAGTACTTCAAAGTCCAGGAAAAAGGTTGCAGTGTGGCCCTTCCAGCTGCTGGACAAAGGCATGAAGACCAAGAGGAGTCCTGATCTAAGGGCCAAACAATGGGCAAGAAAATGCCCTGACCAAGCTTTCCCATAAAAAGGACTCTGACATGTTCCCCTTGTCATTGTAGATAGTCCTGGGGGAATTGGGAAGAGGTGAGGGACAAGACCAAGCATGTGTCCACCAGGCTGAGGACACATCTTCCCAGACAGGAAGTTGGAACCCAGGTGTCAAACCTGTCATGTTGGGTTTTGTTCTCTGGGAGATATTTCCATGAGTCTGGAATGGGACAAAGAGGAAAGCACAGATGCTTTCCTGTGATTCCAGACCTTTCCCACACTCTGACTGTACCATTATAAATTAATTTGATCTCGTGTGAAATTGGAGAGGTAGCAGAGGGGAAAAGAGGGATTGAAAGACAAGCAAGAAATCTGTCACCCACATCCTGAGGCAGAACACCCCACTCAGATTCTCAAACCCTAGGGTAAAAGAGAATGTCTTCTTCCTCTGAGGGTGACTTTAGTGTAATTCCTGGGCCCAGAGGAGCTGAAATGAGAGAAAAGAGAGGAACGAGTTCAGGGCCACAGGCATAGAGATGGTGCCTGGCACCCACACCTGGTACCTGCACCGCGATGACCCGAGAAAAACCAACAAGACCCGGGAGGCCTGGCAGGAGCCCAGGCCGAGAGCTCACCCGAGAGGCCCAGCTTCATGGCCAGGTATGAGTCAGACTCGCAGATGTAGTTGATGGAGATCTGGCAAGCCAAGGGCCCCTTCCGGATGACATTGTCAATGAGGGCTCGGGCCTTGTCCATCACGGTGGCGTACTCCACTCTCACCTGCTCCATCTCCTCCTGGTTCAGCACTCGCTCCTCCAAGAGCTTATCTAGAAGGCCATCTATTGTTTCCTGGCCCACAGACTGGATGAATGGCCTCCTCTTGTCCTTCAGGAGCTCGTCTGTTAGAAGCACATGGACTGCTCAAGGAGGGTGAAAGGCTACCAGGATCCTTCATCACCAGCTTGTCTGGCTTTGCACAGTTGAGTTCTGAGTGTACTGCGTGGCCCTCATGCCTCCCCAGGTTGCTCTGTGCTGATGGCTCAGGTTCCTTTGAGCCAGTAGCAAGAACCCATTCCAATTTCAGTCTGTAGGATACAACCCGGTTTGGTAGATGCCCACTTTGGGGATGGTGTCAATGGTCCCATCTTGTGTGGATTCTGCACACGTGGGAGGCAGCAGGAATGAAAGAGCCCCGAGGAAATCAGGGGATATTGCAAATCACCACAGGACAAAGGTAAAGTTCCATTCCCTTTCTGGGTCCTGGTTTTCCTCTCTGACTTCCATCAGTGTCTGCTGGAAAACCTCCCCTCTTTCTCTTTGCTCACCCTCCTCATGCTCCTCTGCTCTCTGGAACTGCCACAGACTAACAATAACAGTAAGAAATGCCCAGCAATCCCAAAGCAATTCCTTCTCCACCAGAGACACTCACCGGCCATCTCTCAGGTCTGTGAGCCTTATTGTGTGCTGTGAAATGAAACTGGGCCTCTTCCTGTTCTGCTGGGTGTGTGGGGAGAAGATTGAGAAATACCCACTATACTTGTTTATGAGTGCTTTATATCCTCCAGGCTCTGAACCTTAGACTGGAAAGATTTCTTGTCCCAAAGAAACTTCCAGCACAGGGATTGGAGAGAAATGTCTCAGGCTAGAGAACCGAGTCAATACAACCAAACAACAGAGAATAGTGTGCAGAAAAGCCCTATAAAAGTGGTGTCCCCAAACACCTCTCAGCATATCTCCTGAGTACCTAAAGGTATGAAGTGGGGTTCAAAAGTACCACTGGGAATACACTGGGGGTCCACAGTGGTATGTCTCAGAAGATCATGGGGGTCATCCAAGTACCTCTGGGAATACAGTGGAGGCCCCTAAATACCTCTAGGTACACCCCAGAGGACCTCTATTACCTCTGGATATGACCTTGATGCTGCCATGGAACTCTAGAGACAATCTAGAGGCCATTGAGTATTTCTGGGTGCAATCAGGAGGTACCCAAGTATCTTTGAACATAAACTGGAGGGCCTCATGTACCTCTGGGCACACCTGGGGCCAAAAGAGTACCTCTCGGTCCATGTTTGAGTTAGCTGGGTACCTCTGGGTACTTCTGAAAGCTCACAAGTATTTGGGCAAAACCTGGCAGCCCCAAAGTACCTCAGGAAACACTCTTGAGGCCCTTGAGTAAATCTGGGCCTAATCTGTTGGTTGCTGAGCACATCTGTGCACCCACTGGGGGCCCCTCAGTGTCTGTGGATACACCCAAGAGACCCACGAGTATGTCTGGCCACATTGGAGGCTGATGAGTACCTCAGGATACACTCTGGAAGCCTCTGATTAATCCAGGTATACTGTGGGGGGTGGGGGTTCCAGGTACCTCTACTTAAAAGCTGGCAACCTCCCAAGTACCTTTTAATATACCCTGGAGGCACCCCAGGTATATCTGAGCATATATTGGAGACTCCCATGTATATCTTGGCACAATCTAGAGGCTTCTGAGTACCTCATAGCACACCCTAGAAGCCCCCAAATATCTCTGTGCATACTCAGGGCCAAATGAGTATCTATGAATACTCCTAGAGGCCACCAGGTACTGATGGGCATATGTTTGAGGATTCTCAAATACCTCAAGGTACACTCTGAAGGTCCCCGAATACCTTTAGGTAACACCTAGAGGCCTCAAAGTACATCTGGGTACACTCTGGAGGCCCCATGTACTTCTGGGCACAATCAGGAGTCCCTGAGTACATCTGGGCACCTTTGAGGACCCAAAATTACATCTTGGCAAACCTTGGAGGCTACCAAGTACCTCTAGGCACACTTGGGGGCCCAATAAGTACCTCTGAGTAGACCCTGGAAGCCACTGCATACCTCTGGGCACACCCAAGAAGCCTCCTAGGACCTGGCATATCCTGGAGGCCCAAGTACATCTTTGAACTGAGGGTCCCCTTGTAACTCTGAACACAAACTACAGGCCGATGAGTACCACTGGACAAAAATCTGGAAGCCTTCATTTACCTCTGGCCAAAACCTGGAGACCCCAAAGTACCTCTTGACACACCTGGGCCTTACAAGAAAATACCCTCCGAGTGTACTCTGGAATCCACTGAGTACCACTTGGCACACGCTGGAGGCCCTGAGAATCTCTTCACACATCTTGGATGCTTCCATGTACATCTGGGCACAAAACAAAGCCCCTTGTATGTCTAGTCACAACATGAAGGCCTCTAAGTACCTCTGGGCACACCCTTGAGGCATCCTAGTACTGTTGGGCACAACCAAGATGCCCCTTAGTACCCTTGGGCACATAGTAGTTCCCCAGTACTTCTGAGTACATCCTAGAGGCCATCAGTAAGTGTGTGGATGTCCCTGAATACCTCTAGGCACACCCTGGGAGCCCCCAAGTACCTGTAGGTATACTGTGGGTGACCCCAAGTATATTTGGGCATACTCTGGAGCCTCCTGAGTGTCTCTGGGCATACGTGTGTGCCCCCTAAGGATCTTGTGCACAGCCTTGTCTATACCCAAGCCAAGATTGGTGTCCTGTTAATCTTCAGAACCATGGGGCGCCTTGAGCAGCACCCTAGGGCCTCTGGGTCTCCTGTTCACCACTGTAATGTACTTTCTTAGATCCCACTGCATTCCAGAAAAAGGTGTCTGGGACTTCAAAGTTAAGAAAGGAAAAACAAATCTTAGTTATCTTGCCACAGTGAGTGCCATCTGGCAGGACCGTCATTGGGAGGGGCAAGGCCATCTTTTGCTTTCTGAACTACAGAACAATAGCTAAAAATGTATGAATGTCCATACTAAATTAATCATTGCCCATCCTGTTTGTTCATTCAAAGAAGCACCCCAACACTGCTCTTCTTTGTTGGAACTTACAGTCAACCATTTGTTCTGGAAACCAACTTCATGTAATCAGCTTGTGTTTCTAGATGTATCTGATAACGAGTGAGTCATAGTCAAATACCAATCATAATCTTTCACACTTACATTTAATCTCCTCTAAATATCAGCAGCAATAGTGTTGCACAAAGAAAGAGCAGAGACACAGTGCTATTCCAAGGTTGCACGTGTGTGTGTGAGTGTATTCTCCATATGCTGTGTCCTCACGTCTAGAGGAAGTGCCTCTACGAAATATTGAGAATGAAAGTAATAGAGTGCTTTAATGCCAATCAGTTAAAAACATACTTCCTTTTGACCTGAGGGCTGAATGTCAAATGTATTCAAATTCAGAATCAAATTATCTGTGAGGATTTCATTCACTTTGCTTTTCTTAACTCCTCATTCCATTCAGTGTGTGTGCCCATTTGTGCTCTCTGCCTCAGGAGTCTGGCTACAGACAAAAAGCAGAACTCTGTGCAAACCTGCTTCCATATCTGTGGTTTGCTACCCCCTCGGCAACACCAGTGTGTCACGTGGGAGTCTTTTATCAGGCAAACACAGTAAGAACACAAGCCCGGGAAATCTGAGTCCAGCAGACACGGTCCACACAGAGCCATAACCTTATCCTGGGGAGCTAGCTCAGGAAATGCATCCACACAACATGGACCTGTATTTTAAAAAATCAGAGATATCTAGAGCAGAAACTACACGCAAACACACACAACATACACAAAAAAGCACAGTGAATGTTATACAAGTCAGAATATGTCTCAGCATGGGAATGACCTAATGCTATATACCTGCAATCCCGTATATGGAAACTGAGCCTTTTTTATGAGGTAAACTGACTGGACACAATAGGGTGGTGTCCCCTGATTTCCATTCTCATTAATTGAGAGTCAATTGGAAAGAAAGTATGTCTATTCATGAGCAGATCTCCAAGTCCTCCTGTCAGAATAGCTTTTGGTAGCTCCTATGTGCTGTGATATGTCCTCTCAGCTCACTAGAATCTCATTTTATTTTTATTTGTGGGACTCTGTAATTCATATCTCTTAGTGAGAGCACTAAACAATGTCATGACATTTTATTTTCCTTTGTTCGAGGCCTTATGCCTTGCCCATGGACAGGGAGTCTCTTTCCATTACTTCATTAGCTGTAGATCTTGGAGAATTTTTGCAGTGTTTTTTCTCAGCTGGTGATTCTTCCATTTTGGGGTTCAAGGACAGGTGTAGACCTGAAACAGAATATCCTGCCCACAGAATCCAGGAATCACATCCTGGCAGCAAGATAAGACCAATGCAAACTTCTTCTCAAAGACTTTTTAATTTATTCTTATCTTATTTTGTGAGCTCCTGGGTGAAGGGCGCACTGGTTGCCTGCTCAGATGAAGAAGGCAAGCAGCAAACAGCTGGCTCTGAGATCATGCTGCATGTGTGGCAAAATTCTCTGCTTCAATCAGTACTCATTGGGTGTAATGCCCCAACCTGACACTGCTTTCTGGGGACCTGGTGGCTGAGGAACAGAGGGCTGGATCCATAGATTGTTATCATGAAATGAAATAAAATTTGGTGAGAGAAAACACAAATATTGGGGGAAACTATTGCAGCAAGTTGACGTATAAAAACAAAGGCTTGGGAAAGATTTTAAGAATATAATCAATTAATTCCACATAGACTGGGGTTGCAGAGAAAGTTCCATGGGTTGCAGGAGAGAGGGTTTTGTGTTGACACTAGGAGGAAAGGAAACTGTTCCTTCTTGGGATAGTTCTAGGTTCTAGAAACTGATTCTGCCTTCTCAGCAATGCTGGCCAAAGATTTCTAGCATAATGAGCTTATCAACTTTTAAGCACTAGAGAAGTGAGCCCCAGGCTGGTTCCTCACTGGCAAAAGTCCATAAGCACCTTGCTCCAAAGCCAACTCTGTCACCTGCAGAGAGCAACATTAACAGCTATCTGCTGGTAAGAATGAGAAAGTGCAAAGGTCAGGGTAATTTCAAAGGAAGGAAATCTTTCACCCAACAGTTCTTGTGGGGACAAATTTGGGGGGCAGTTTGGGTCTGTGATACTCCATTGTTTCATTCTTTTTCTTCACACCCCCACGAGAGAGTCTTAAAGGCCAATCTGGACTAAAAACAGGTAGGTTTACGACAGATGAGGTCATTATCAGAGATCTCACTGCCAACTTCTTTATTTGTGATTCTCTGCCTGGAATGAATCCTGATTGCCTGAAAATCAGGGCTTCCAGCTAATGTGTGCACATTCAGTAGCCATACTTACCTTAATGTATTTCTTCACGTGTAACGCATGCCTTTTAGGAGAAATGACCTAAGAGGAAAAATGCTTTCATGTTCGAGGAGTGAAAAATGAAATTTCAAGGCATTGTGACCTCAATTCTTTCTCCCTCCCTATTCCTCTATGTTCCCCTTCAAGGAGCTGTCTCCGTATCCAGTTCTCATTTTTAGAGGCAGACTCAGTGGTCAGATTCCCCTTTCTTAGTGTGATGCTGGCTGTGTCTCCTCACCCAGGCCCTTCAATGCCTGAGATTCAATGAGGCCTGGAAATGCAAAGCCTAATGGGGTTCAGATGCACCTTGGGAACAGCCTGTGGCCTGAGTCAACCTCCTCCATCTCTCTGCTTTTTTTCCCATGCAGCTAGCTAATCAGTAAGGCCCTTAAAGTGACTGAAAGAGTAGGGCTCTGGCTGCCAAGTTTAGGCCTAATTCTGGGGCTTGTCCCTGCAGCCCAGCGGCCTCTGGATTATCTCTAAATTTGTGCTCCTCCAGAGATCTAGGTACAGGAAAAGGTCAGAGAAACAGGAAGATACCCCAAATTTCCCAAGGCAGGTAGAGCCACAGTTCCTTCTCTGTAACTCTCAGACCCCAGAGCCTGGGCAAGATTTACTCTAGGCTCTTCCTCCTCTATTCTGGTCATTGGTTTCAGCATTGATGACAATACACTGAGTTTCTTTAGTTTCCTGGCTTGCCTGGGCCTTTTCCTCTGTCAGTCCTGACTTCTTATTTTGTAGTATATCTATGTTTCAGACTATAATTCTGGTTACTTCTTGAATTTAGCTTGCTTTTAAAGTAGAATGTGTCCATAGATTAATGGAATATTGTGATTCTCTACATAAGGAATCCCAAATACCCTTTCTCTTCTCACTAGAGGTCTGGTATTATCATCTGCAAATAGTTTTTCTTTAGTTTTATTTATATTTTGGTTCTCATGTGCTTAAAATTCTTAATGTACACTCAACATTTTTATTTGTACTTAATTTGATGAACAACAGTGGGCTTAGAAAGTGAGAAGAGCAGAAGTCAATATCAACTGTTCTGGAAGGTTTTTACACACATAGTGAATCCGAAGAAAGGGAAATGAAAAAAAAGATCCCATTTCCAATTGCATCTGAAAAGGAGAAATTACAAAGAGAAAACTTTGCCCTCCAGCTCTGAGGATAATTATAAGCAAAAATTTGAGGCAGAATTTGTGGATACAGCTGGGAGAGCTGCCATGGGTGCTGACAATGAGGGTCAGAGAAAGATGTTCACACTCTTTATTGTGGCAGACTGTTCTCTCTGAGCTTCCAGAAGATTCTATTACACATGTTGTGGAGTATAAAAGGTACCTCCAATGTGAGCCTTGTGAAGCAAGGATCTTATCATCAACTGGATGTGGCCAACAGAAGTGGGCACTTTGGAAAGACAATTGAGACTGTTGTAGAGAGTGAATCAGAGAGGTCAGGAATAAAAAAGAAGATCTTAATAAGCGGTCTTATTTAGCTTGCCAGGTAAATGAAAAATATTGATAACTGGTCTCTCTCCTTAGGGTTTCCTCTGTCTGCTGTTCTTTGCTCCTTCCCACAAGCTCAAAGAATTATTGTAATACAATTTTACACTTTTCTTTCGCTAGTCGTTCCCTCTTTGCTCATTTTCTGTGTGTGGCTCTGTTCACATAACTTATTTTTTGTTTTATTTCCCCCCCCCCACAAGGTATAGCCCACAAGCTTGGAATAGCCAGTAAATATTTTGGCCTTAATTCCTGGGTCTTATACAATCAGTGCCAGAGATTTGGGGAGCTGGTGTGATATGACAATTGAAGTTTGGCCACAGTTTTGAAGATTAGGCTTCCTGCAGGATAGGAGAAATTCAGCACAGATAGAAGGAAAGGCTGTTTCCTTGCTCTAAAGGAGGCCAAGTAGGGTCATGTCCTGAATGCTTAGGGACTCCACAAATCATTGTTCAGGCAAGAACCACCTTTTCGTTCTTCTGTTACCTTCAAACTTAAAATGATATGTTTACTATCAGGACTTTCCTCAAGAATTTCCAGCAATGGAATTTCTATCTAGGGCATTTCTTGAGCATTCATCCCGCAAGAAAGCTTGGCATCCAACATTGGCTGAGTTTTTGAGTGCACCTAGCCCTGAGAAACAGGGAAGCTGTGAGCACATGACAAAGGCAGTGCTAGTGAAAACTTTGATGAGAATTTTCTTGATTCCCACTGCAGCAGAAGCCGAGATTTGGAGATAAATTATATGCATGTCCACTGAAATGCAAGGGAAAGATACATACAGCAGCAGATAGGGGACAGAATTTCTTATTTCATCTTCAAAAATAAATTATTTTATTGAATCTCTGTGAGAGACACAGTTACAAAATTGTTCATGCTTTTCAGTTATGCAACACCTTTCCCTTCACTAGCGCATGTTTTGCACCACCAATATACACAGTTTCCCTCCCATCTTCCCCATTCCCCTCCACTAGGGTATCTAGATGGTGGACATGTTCCTTTTTTCTCTTTCTTTGTAACACTGGTTTGCAATATTGTTGTGGAAGGGGTATCATTCATATCACTTTATGCCCTTTCAGCACCCAGTTCTTGTCCAGAGGGATCATTTGCAACTCTCATTGTCACACTGGTCCCCTCTCTGCCCTTACTGTGCTCCCTGCTCTTTATGGCAACTTCGTACCATATACCCATCCTCCTGGCCCTCATCTCTATTATCTTTGGACATTACTACCATAATACATTTTTTGCTAATATCCTACAAATAAGTGTGATCACTCTATGTCTATTGGGAGGATGGTTTAAAATAGTCCACAACCATCTAGAGATTTTAGTGGTATAGATGGATTATCCTGTTATTGATAGAATTAATCCTCATGTACTAAAGCCAGAACACTGGAGAGATGTGGGTTTGGAAGCAAACATTAATCTAGGAAATCACACACACACACACACACACACACACACCCACACACACACACACACACACACACACACACACACACGGGGGACGTGGAGGAGAAATGGATTCAGGAATTCCAACATGTAAGCCTTCAGCCCCTAAGAAGCAGCAAACTCCATGGAAACCTGGAAACACAAAAGAGCTTTTTCCTAATGATCAGGGTATATTAAGAAGAAAGAGATTACACCAGAAGTGCGATTAGGAAACACCAATCCAAGGTGCTACATTTAAAGATATTTCCACCCAGCGAGTAACAAGGCTTATACTGAGTGGCAGGGGATCGAATCAATCCCATGATCCGATTAATCCCACAATCTCATGTTGGGAAAGATAACAAGAGACTGACCAGCAGCCTTGGAACCGAGTGAAATGTTTCATGAAGTGTCTTTGTGAAAGGCTGGTGTTTTGTGAAACTCTCGAAAGAGATCTTATCCTCATCCTGTGAAGCGTGCAACTGACTAGAAGAATAGATGGATCTGGTAGGCCACCAAGGTTTCTTGTAGGAGACCTACAAGGAAGGTATTTGACCTCTAAGAACCAGCTCCAGACTAGCATCATGTAAAAGGAAAAATTATCTAGCAAAATTAAAAGCAAAGATGTTAACTAAAAAATGAAATTCTGTGTGAATCAATGTAAGTACAGTTGGTTCTATAATATATACTTGTTATGGAAGACTCAACATGCTCTATAAACCATACGCTACTACCATTAAATACTCTGAAAGTTACATTAATAGAACTATAGGGGCAGAGCTAGGTAGGAAAAGAACTTGTGTCTTCTTCAGCCAATGGAGACTGGTCTTTTTTTTTTTTTTTTTTTTTGGTTTTTGGGCCACACCCGTTTGACGCTCAGGGGTTACTCCTGGCTATGTGCTCAGAAATCGCCCCTGGCTTGGGGGACCATATGGGACGCCGGGGGATCGAACCGCGGTCCTTCCTTGGCTAGCGCTTGCAAGGCAGACACCTTACCTCCAGCGCCACCTACCCGGCCCCGAGACTGGTCTTTTTATACCAGAAGCTCTCTGGTAATCTGTTATTCTACTGAATTTCTGGAATCTATTCTCTCACAATTCATATGCCTTGACATCCCTGAATTCTGACGTATGATATTCATTTTTGTTTTGTTTAAATTTTGTTGGGGAGACACATCTAGATGCATTTAGGAATTACCCCTGACTCTGGACTCAGGAATCACTCTTGGTGATCTCTGGAGACCAGATGGATATTTAGCCTGGTTGAGCAGTGTGCCAGACCAAATCCTGGCCCACTGTCCAGCTAAAATTGTAATTCTGCTTGGTATTCTTGCCAAAAATACAGACATTCTGTGCTGGAAAATATAGAAAAGTTTTGACATAGGGCTTACTGGATTTATTTCCCTTCTCTTAGCAAAGCAGTCTTTTTCCTTTCGTTGTCCAATTTCAGATTTTTATCTAGTTTAAAAATTATCTGTGGCAGAAATACAATATCAGTTACTAGTTCATGGTTAAATACAAAGTGGTTATTTATTTTTTATAGAGATTAGAAAGAAGCAGGGATAAAACAACAAATAGTATTTACCTCTGGGTCACCTGGGCCAACAGCCATCACTGCTATGCAATGATGTGTTGATGTCTTTGTTAGTATCACTGGAGGTACTTTTTTTTTTAATTGCCCAGAAAAAGGTAAAATCATTTGGTCATACTTTCTCTGTCATTGTGGGCATCTTCATTATATATAATCTGAGTTTTCAAAGGAGTTTTTTTTTTTTAAAAAGAGAAAACCTCAGGTCCTGACCTTTGCACCACTGGCCCCAACATTATGAAGATGATTAGAACTGTGGAAACTTTTAGAGACAAACAAGAAAAAAGAGAAATACATCATTTTCAAAAAAGAATAAATATCCTTCATTAAAATAACAACACCCACTGGCACTATTAAGTCAGAACTTAAACTTGGCCTTCAACAAGTTTCCAGTGCATCCAGGACTCTACATATATGAACTCACCACCCTATTCTCCCCATTAATCAACATTGAAATCACAGCTCCTAGGGATGTAGGTGATAAGCAAATTGGAGACAAGGTATTATAAAGTGTTAGGGAAAATCAGGCCACGAAGTTATACATTAATCCAATATTGCCTGTGCTGTCCCAAGAGGGAATCTGGATATGAGTCTACAACAGGAAGGCATTGCTGGTCTGCGAGCCAGACTTCCTAGCAATGGCATCACCCCAAATATGAGAACTCTGCTACACAATTTAAATTTAGTATAAAGTTCTGTTAATATGTCTTACAGACCTTAACAACCTAAGCTACTAAATGTTTTAACAGTCCTAATGAAGTAGCCATAAACCTCTATTATTCAGTACTTTGATTCTGAGATCATGATTTGGGACCAAAAAAAAAAAAAAAAAAAAGAAAAATAAAGAAGAACAGAAAAGAAAATATTTACTGAAATGTACAACAAATTGTTTTTTTAGTGTGGTGGGGTCACACCTGACCTGACTATGCTCAGGGCTTACTGTGCTTGGGAATCATATAGAATGATGGGGATCTAACCTAGGTCAACTCAAGAGCCTTACTTGTTGTTCTCCTGCCTCACTGCATGTATTTTTAATCTATTAGTTTTATATGTAATAGATGTTTGATAGAGAGCATGCTACTGAGTCTTTTAGTTATAATATCTATCATTCAATTAATAGTTCTACCATGACATATATTTGGTCATCAGTAAACTTCAACTTAAATCTTATCATGCTGCTACTTTGAAAATTTTATGTTATCTTTTCACTGTTCTATTTTAGGTTGATAGTTATTGGTTTGACATTATATTATGAACGTTTTAGTTTTACTGGTTATAAGTCTGGTTTTGTACACCTTAGTAATTGAGGATCCATAATACAAAACTTACCTTACCAGAGTTTCAAGTGTTACTATTTTTGTTCAAATCATCAATCTTTATATGTGTATGTATTCTGTTTTCTATGTATATGCATATGCATACTCTGTATTCAAAGAGTTATCATTTCTAGAACTTTTGCATTTTTTCTGTCTGATATCATGTCATTTTCTTTTAACTTACTTCATATTGCTAATTCTTCTGGCAATGGAATATTTAATTTAACATTTCACTTTAGTATGATAGAAATGCAATTTTGAAAAAAATTGTCTTTCTGGATATTAGATTAATTTCTTTGTGTCTTTTATTACTGTTTTCTATTCAACTTTAAATTTTAATTCATTGAATTGTTTCTAATAACTAATATGTAGTCATTCTTAAAGTTTTTATTTATAGAGATTAGAAAAATAAAACCTTGGTTTTGTTAACCTTTCTAATACTAATATTGTCCACTTTGAGTCTTTAGGCATGTAAGAGTCATAACATTAGTAAAAACATGTCTACTATATTCTCAATTGTGTTTGCCTTTTGTTTACAGTTACAAAATTTTCATGATTAAGTTTCAGTCATACACTGTCCAACACCCATCTCTTCACCAGTGTACATTTCCCTCCCGCTCTCTATGATAGACATTTTTCTTTATCTTTTTCTTTCACTCACTCGCTTTCCCTCGCTCTCACTTTTATTTTCTTATATTCCTGTCACCACTTCCCAAACTCTAATCCATTGGGCTATGAAAAACCATTATCCCAGCAAAGAACAAATTACCCTATTCCACCAACTTTTCACTTTACAGAGGATTATAATTCCAACATTAAACCATTCTTTTATTCTTGCTGCATAAGACTATTATTATTTTTCATAGAAATTATAAATCACTTACTTATTCTGTGAGGTTCTCAAGGGTTACTCCTGGCTCTATACTAAGGAATTATTCCTTAGCAGTACAAGGGGGACCATATGGGCCTTGAACTCCAGGTGGCCACATAAAAGGTAAACATCTTTCCTGCTATACTTTGGTTCAAGTCCAGCTCACCTATTTTTTCTTGTTCTAAGACTCTATTTGTTTATTGTTATATGAACTTTATTTATTTTTTAAAATAATATCTTTATTTAAGCTCCACCACAACAAGCATGTTTGTAGTTGGGTTTCAGTCATAGAAAGAATACCCCAATGCAACATTCCCACCACCAATGGCTCTTATTTAAAAAAAGATATTATTCTTTTCTACTTATTATATAGTAATATTAATATATGTATTAATATATATTTTCTACTTATAATATCGTTCTTTTCTACTTAATCACTGGATTATTAGCTTTAAAAGAAGGTATTGTGTTTCTTTCCCTTTTTGACTTTTTTCTACAATAGACAATCCTCAGACCACTGGGCCACTAGAGTGGAGAAGGTGTTTGTCCTGCGTGTGGTCAATCCAGGTCTGATCTGGGCACTGTCTATGGTCCCTGAGTCCTGCCAGGGATGATACCTGAGCAGAGCCAGGAGCAATTACTGAGAGCTACTATGTGTGGCCCACAAACATGACAAAATTTAAAAAAAAGTTAAAAAAATCTTTATGTCTCTAAGTAAATTGCTAACTTTCATTTTCATAAGTCTGATCTTAATCTAATGTTATTCCATACCATATGTCATCATAGATATTTTTATCCTACATTATTGTGATTCTTAGATTTTTTTTCTCCCTTCTCGCTAATGGTTTTAAAGAAGTTCAGCATGATTAATTTCATCTTCTACCAGACTTGGTTCTTTTGTAAATAATTAAAAATTATGGTGTGCCATGATGCAAGTAAGATCTCGTTCCTTATGTAAAATATGCAGGTGAATTATCATGTACTTTTGAATAAGTAAATAGTATAAAGGATAACATGGAATCAACATCATAAATATTTCTAGCAAGTGGCATTTCCAAGAACATTCTAGAATATAATGTATGAGTTTCACGATAACGAAAGAACCATTTTCACTTCTACAAGAAACATTATTTGTCTGTAAAGAAAGTAATAACTATTTAATTAAAGGCAGACTACACACCATCAAAAAATCACAAATATTTCTTGATATGCATTAAAATATATAAATTTCTAGACAGACTGTAAGAGACAAAAAGATTATGCTACATGTGTTACATTGTGTATTTATCTATAGCATTTATATGTAGAATTATAGGACATATATCATAATACACATACATATATCTACATATACAGACTATGCTCTTTTAGAGCATTTTAGAAATTTATCAGCATTTGTGAAGCTGAAGAACGACCTTCTCTTTATTATCCCACCTTATTTTTCAAAGTAAATGCCTTTCAATAGGGTAGGCCTGGGAACTAATTCTCAGACTCACATATCTAACCTGTCATCTCCTTTCCCAGCTCATCCCAATGATTTGCTGATCTTCAGGCAGTACTTTACATCTAGATTTCTCATTTTCAGCCAAGGCCTTTTCTGCTTTAATGATGCACTCAGCAATGGAAGAAATCACACTAGGCTCTGCTAACCCAGAAGTCAGTGGGCTGTGTACAAGGCATCTGGGTTCCTGTGGATGCCAAAGACTGGGCAATGGTATGCAACTCCAAAGGGTTGCACCAGAGATATGGTGGTACTGTTCAGCCCCTAAAAAAATGCCACCCAGTGACTTTTAGCTTATATTCTTGGGTTCCTGGGCCAGCCTGTGTAGGCAAACAGAAATGTACCCCAAGGTTCCTTGCACATGTGAAAGACATTTTCACGGAGTTGAGAAGTAGGCCACCAAGTCCTTCTTGTGGGCCTTGTTCTGTGGACTAAAAAAAATCATTTGTGACTGCAGGGGGCGCTGAAGAGTCACTGCCCCAGCCAGCACCATAATTTCCTGCTAAAGACCTGAGTGACCTCAGTTACCTGAGTCAGTCACTCACTACTCACCCACCTTCTAGAATTGTTTGGCAACTAAATGGAGTTTATACACTTATGTAGATGTTGCATTAATCACACACACAGGCACACCGGACAGGCCTCCCCCGACCTTATTTCTTCCTAACAAAGTATTGCAACCACTCTTTGGACCTGCATAGGGTTAGGGGGCATAAAGACTAAAGCCACTACTGGTCTTTCCTAAGTCAAGACAGCAAGTTTGATTTATAATCGTTAAAATAATAGCTGAGGTAAGATAGTACAAGTAGGCGGCTTTTCTTGCATGTAGCCAACCTGACTTTTATCTCTGGCTTCCTGTATGGTCCTCTAAGTCTGCCAGGAGTGCAGAGCCAGGAGTAACCTCTGAGCATTAGCAGGTGGGATCCAAAAACCATAACAACAACAGCAGAGTCAGAAAGTCTGCTAGAGTCCTAAAGTTTTGTACTATAAAACACAAGATTTTGAAACAACTTATTTTACTTCCCACGGCTGTTGCTTCTTTCTAACTCATGTATTGAAAGACACAATTTTATTTAAGACTGAAATAATGCTTTTTTAAAGAAAGCAACAACACCACAATAACATTCTGTGGATATAAATTATAGGCAGTCAATTTCACCCTTCTTCATTGCACAGAATAATTAGTTTTGAGAACGGACACTGCCGTGAGTCAAACTTGATCTCCTCCACCCAGTAAATGCCTGATTCTGTCCCAGAATTTGGCCTTTTTCGTAACTGCATATAAATGGGGTTGTGCAGACTTTGGGGTCTGCCTTATTTCACTTAAGACTACATTAAATTTTGATTTCTCACGATCTTTCTCAGGTCAGATATAATAAAATTGGGTCTAGCAAATATTGACAATAAAGCTACTTCCATGCCACCATTTTAATATTTAAACACAGATAACTTAAAAGTCAGCATTAATAGCGTCATTGCTAGCTATGGCTTACTGAGAGTGGGTGATATTTATACCAACTTCTCTCTTCTAACCTTCTCCCAAATCTTTCAGGTATAATTTCGCTAGAGTGAGAACATGGGTATCAAACACACAGTACCATCCTCAGCCTACATCACACACACGTACTGATTTAGGGACTAGTCAGGACTCAGCCCCACAGCTGGCCTGGAAGATGATGACCTTCAGTTTGTCTTTAAGGTAAGGGCAGTTTTGAGTGTCAAAGATTTGGATGGCAATGTTTTAAATCAGCACATCTGGAGTTTCATCTCTGTGTATCATCTCACAGATGTGATCAAGGATGCTACAAGACAAATACCAATCTTTGCTCCCAGCAGGCAGCAAATCACCTGAGCATGGAGCCCATCTCCTGTCAATGATTAAACACCAGGTGTCAATTCCAACCATTCGACCTGAGGGAATTGGAGCACTAGGTATGAACCCTTTATAGTGTGCAGTTGAGAGAAGGGGCTTCCATGTAGAAATGGCAACTGTTATTTGCTATCTGTTCTATTCACTTCCTAGTTAGAACTATATATGTTGTTCTGAGTCCTGCCTTGAGGCCTTCAGTTTAGTTCCCAGCACTTCAAAAATAAATAAATTAATTAAAATTCAAAGAGTGGGGAGGCAGAGTGCATGCTTTGCATACAGGAAGCTCAGGTTTGATTCCTGGTGCAACCAGGTAACCTATTCCCTCAAGTACAACCAAGAGATATCTCCTCAAACCGCCAAGTCTGGCCAAAGAAAAATTTTTAAAAATTTGGAGGTACCAGAAAAAGAAATAGCTCCTATGTGCCTGTTGAAACAGGAAAATGTGTTCCATTGAGAGGAAGGAATCAATGGGAAGTTGTTTCTGAGGATTAGAGAGGAGTCTCCTCAGACTGAGACTTCAAACATCTGTTTTAACAATGCTCAAACCCTGAAGAAAGACATAAATTCATATTCAATAATATGCATTTAAAATTTTATATTCATGGGGCCGGAGCAATGGCACAAGTGGTAGGACATTTGCCTTGCATGTGTTAACCTATGATAGACTGCAGTTTTATACCCCAGCGTCCCATATGGTCCCCAAGCCAGGAGAAATTTCTGAGCACATAGCCAGCAGTAACCCCTGAGCATCACTGGATGTGTCCCAAAAGAAAAAAAAAACATTTATATTCATTATAATAATTCTAAAAACTATGAGGCCAGAGCGATAGCACAGCATAGGGCATTTGTTTTGCACGTGGCTGACCCAGGATGAACCAGGGTTCAATCACTAGCATCCCATTATATGGTCCCCCAGGGCAGGAGTGATTTCTGAGCACACAGCCAGGAGTAACCCCTGAGCATCACCATTTTAGCCCAAAAAACCCCCCAAATTCTGAAGAATATGTCACTATATAACATTATATTCTAACCATTTGGTAATGTACAATATGATGGCCTGAAATGATAGAACACGTGAGTTCTACCAATAGCTAACATTTTTAGTTTTATTTTGAATTAGTTTTGTGTACTTTTTTTTTTGTTTTTCGGGCCACACCCATTTGATGCTCAGGGGTTACTCCTGGCTAAGGGCTCAGAAATTGCCCCTGGCTTGGGGGGACCATATGGGATGCTGGGGGATCGAACCGCGGTCACGATCTTTCCTTGGCTAGCGCTTGCAAGGCATACACCTTACCTCTAGCGCCACCTCGCCGGCCCCTTGTGCACTTATTTTAAAAAATCAGTGTGTCATAAATATGAGATTTAATTTCTTTTGGTTCTTTTTTCTATGATATTTCTCATTTAGCATAGCTATCATTTTGTTTTTGTTTTTGAGCCACACCCAGCAGCCCTCAGTGTACTCATGGCTGTTCACTCATGAGTTATTCCTGGTAGACCATATGAAATGCTAGGATCGATCCCAGGTCAGCTGCGTGCAAGGCAAATGCTCTTCCAACTGTACTATTTCTCTAGCTATCATTTTACTGTGTAAGCCTACATCTTCCTTTGGTTTTTGAGCATTGTTAAAACAGATGTTTGAAGTTCCAGTTTAAGAAGACTCCCATGTGATTCCTCAAAAACAGCTTCTTTCCCTTCATTTTCTCCTTCCAATGGAACACACATTCCTGTTTCTGCAGGCATGTAGGAGGTGTTTCTTTTCTGGTATCTTTGAAGCCAAGCACGCATGAGGTCGCCTGTCTGTGAGGCCTTGGGTTCTATCTCCAGAACGGGAGTGCGATAGGGGCACAAAACTGGATATTCGATTGTATTAATATGATAAGCTTGCAAACCAGACTCTACCTTCCCTGCAGCCTTTATGACTGTTGTCGCAGTTTGTCTTACAACTCTGTGCCAGGAAACAGCCTGAAGGGAAAGCTTAAGCAGACTAAGGAAATAGTATGAATTATGGTACCTGCCTATGTACTGTTAGCTACCTTAGTCTTTCCAGGAGTGACCCTTAAGCACAGGGATAGGACTTATTCGTGGGTATTGCCCTAACCCCTTGCCCTACCCAACACACACACACACACACACACACACACACACACACACACACATGAAGAAAATGCCTAAAGCAGGGCTTGAGCATGGTTATAGCTTTCCAAATCCTCTGTCTTTGCAGTTGTTTGCAAAGATCTAAGCATCAAGGCTGATGCAGCTCTTTTAAATCTCCTAGAAGCCTTTTCGGTGGCTCACAGCCTCTGTGCTCGCAGCCCTCAGCATCCCCCCAGCATCCCCCCAGCCTGACCAAGATTCCAGGATTCGGAGGACCAGGTGCTTTTGCCCACTCCAGCCTCACCAAGTGGCACCATAAATGCAGGTTGCTGTCCCCACACAGCTGCCTGCTAGAGGCGGGTGGAAGGTGGGGGCTGTGGACATGTTCATCGCAGAGATTGACTGAAATTAATGGCAATTTACCAGCCAAGCTGTTCTCCAGGAGCCCGAAGTGTTCAAATAAGCTCCAGGGTTCCAAAATAGTCACTTCAGCCTGTCTGCCAGACAATGAGCCTCCAGGTGGAAGAGAAATGGGTTCCTGGCTCTTCCTGCCTGGGCTTTCTTCCCCTCTGTCTTCTGAGATGGTTGTTAGCTTTTTAAATTTCTTTTTTTTTATCTGGAAATATCCACAGGCATGTACTGCCTGTGCTGGCCTTGCTCATTATACCTGTTGGGCTGCCTTGTTTGCAGGCTTCAAACTGATTCTGGCCAATAAGAAGCAACAACAGGAAATTGGAAAGAGAATACCTTTGCTCTTCAAGGCTCACAGAAGCCAGTGTAGCCAGAGTTCAGACATCATCTGGTTTGTCATGAGAGAGAGAGAGACAGAGACAGAGAGAGACAGAGAGAGATAGACAGAGAGAGACAGAGACAGAAAGATAGAGATCAAGAGAGAATAAGAGAGAGAGAAAATCATAGCTGAAATATATATATATATATATATATATATATATACACACATACATATATAAGCCTCTATATTGTGAATATGTGGCATTTTACACATTGCTTAAAGGAGACAGGATGAGCAGAGATGCCATTTTTCAACCTTTTAGCTTAATAGAGAGAGTTTGAGCTGGGCGGGAGCTTTCATGGTGGAGCATGTGCAAATCTGAGCCTGGTCTCTGCCGTCATACAGCTTCCGAGCAACAGACAGTCAGGTCTTATCACCAGAGGTAGCAATGGGGGTCCCCAGCATCACTGGCGTTGCCTCTATGAGAGAACAGAATGGATGAGCTCCACCTTACAGAGTGTCCTGTGACCCGTATTACATCATCATGTGTTTCGGGTTGGCATGCGCTGCTGGGGCAGGCCCTAACCTGGGTGGCGAGATTCTCCCACATGGTCTCCTGGTAGTCCAGCTCCTCTAGTAGACTGCTCACCCTATCTAATTCATGCTGAGATCTGCTGCACCTGGAAATGAGATTGAATTCAGTGTTGTAGAATATGAGCATCGCCCGAGTCTGTTATTCCATTTTACCTTCAGTTGTTGATCATTTACAGTGACAAAATCCATTTGCTCAGTTGCAGGAATTTTTCACAAGGACAGAGCTTGAGTCTGCCTTCAGTTTCAGTAGATGCCACCTCGGTTCCTCTGGTACTGGTTTCTGCAAGTTTGAAAAACTGTGGGATGATTCGAAAGGTGATAACTGTGTCGCATTCTTGAGGGGCCCTGTTGTGTGACATCCCGGACACTATTTTCTGTGAACAGGAAAAAGGACTCTACCTACTCTTCTAGAAGATAGCACTGAACTTTGTAAGAACTCACTTTAATGGAGCATTATAATTTTAGTCATTATTTGTTTTTGTTTGGGGGCCATGCCTAGAGATGCTGCTCGTAGGGGATTCCTGGCTCTGTGTGCAAGTGTCACTGCTAGAGATCTCGGGGGGGGGGGCATTATCAACAGCACTGTGAATCGAATAACTTCAATGTAAACATTTAAACAAATTAAAATAAACTGAGAAGTGAGATTAACTCCCTAAGAATAAAAAGCCTTCTGCCAGACACTTTTCACCATCTCAAAGGAGACAGAGACAGCTAGACAGTTCTCTAGCTTCAAAATCAACTTGACTTCCTGGATGTTGTATTGGCACTGAATAAAATGCTCTGATAGATTCTCACCACAGGTGGGTCTTTAACACTCAAGTTGGGAAACTATGTGAGGGTCCACTGAGCTTTCACTTCACTCCATTCTTGCTCAGCAGAGATACAATGCTTTATTTAAAATTTTTAAGTATCCTGTTGATGTTTTAAGACCTTTTTCCTTGCCCTTCTTGTGTCCCCCAAAGTAGGTATAGATAAAAGTGCCATTTATCACCAGGATCACTAACATGAACTTAACTGGCCACCAAATCAAGCCCTTCAGATGGGCATTTTTATCCTAACCTATCTCAATATCAGTAGTAGTCTTTTCTTAACAACTTTTATCAATATATTTATTTTTGATTTTTTAATTTTCTAATTCTTTCCTCAGGGGGAAACCCAAATCTTTGTGAGTCTCATTTTAAAGTAATTAATTATATACTCACAGTGAAAGGGTAACTGGTGGATAATGCTCAAAGCTCCAAGTCTTTCTTTAAAAAAGTAGTTCATCCATCTTAACAACACCAACACATGAGATCTAAACTTCAACCACCCAACTTTATAATGTCAAGTTGGCAGTCAGTGAGTAGAAATAGGGCTGAGAGATGAAGGGATGTGGGAGCACTGATGAAGGGAGTTGACAATGGTGGTGGGATTGGTGTTGAAATAGTCTATTTCCAAAACTCAACTATCCTTAAACAAACTTTGCACATCAGTTCTTTCATTAAATTAAAAATTTATTAAAATAAAAAGGAAAAACAAGTCCATGAATAAATGAATGGATGATGCCTGAACAAGTTTTAGAAATCCAGGGATGGACCTAGATAGTCATATCACCTGTAGTTTCCTGACCTTATAGCAATCGGCTGTACAGCCATTGTCCTCAGTAGGGTTTGTTGTATTTGAAGGAGCCAGGAGTCCCAGGGACATAAAGCACTATGCAAAACCAGGTAGAAATGAAGCCTGAACAGGAAGAGTGTGTGTAAGCTTGGGAACTGGGACCTTTAGTCTGAGGAAACTGCGAGATAGGTTGGTTGAAGATTCCAAATGATGCTTAAACCTGAGCACAGTGGTAAGGTGTTTGCCTTGCACGTGGCCAACACAGAATGGACCCTGGTTCAAATTCTGGCATCCCATACGGTCACAGAAGCCTGCCAGGAGAGACTTCGGAGTGCAGAGCCAAGAGTAACTCCTGAGTGCCACCAGGTATGATTTTCCTCCAAAAAAACGTGATGCTCTAGAGATACATATTCAGTGACTGATGACAATAATTGTTAGTAGGTATCGGTCTTTTATGAAATAAAACTTTTGTGCCACTGAAAAGTCTAGAAAAAGCATCTCCAAGGGTTCTAGGTATCAAGGAAGGGAAAGAAGGAAAGACATATTAGTTGTGTCATCTCTTTATGTACTTTGGTAGGGTAACATGGCATCAAAAGTATGCACCTGAATTTTGTCTTAAAACAATTAAACCAAGCAAGTTAAGAGAAAAGGTGCAACAATTTTAATTCTCATATATTAACTTTCAAAAACCCCAACAACCTACCGCCCATGCCCAAATTTTTTAACTTGAGGATGTTGACATACAGAGTTTCGCAAATTATTTTTTTTTAATTTTGTTTCATTTATTTTTGGTGATATCTGTTGGGGTTTAGAGACTATTCCTGGCTCTACACTCAGAAATTACTCCTGATAAGCTTGAGGGAACCATATGGAATGCTGAGAATCAAACTTGGGTTGGCCATCTGCAAGGAAAACACTGTCCTCATTGTGCTATCACTCCAGTCCCTTCCAAGTTACTTTTATCTGATGAAATTGTTTGTATCCAGAGAAGGGGAATTCAAACATAGTAAATATAATCTGAATATGAAGCAGAGTGTTAGAGCCACCAAGGTAAGAATAGAAGAGAAGCGAGGAGAAATAACGTTAAGGGTTAATGCCATTGATTACCTGAAAAGGGAGAATAAAGACAGACACTGGAGGTTAAGCTCTAAGTGTGAACACACCAGAGGGTGTTTACCTGCAGAAAATCCTGGGATTCTACAGGTCTCTCCTGCATGTATAATTCATCAGTAGCTTGCTGTCTCCTGCTCTGTTGGGCACTTCAAAGTAGATCAACTCATAGGCCTTATCAATAGAGGTAAAATTTTTCCTTTTCATTATTTTCACTTGCGCTTGGTTCAGCATTGCTTTACTCAGTAAGTACTCCAACAAGTCATTAATTGTGTCCCCAGACACTGAATTAACAAAAGATGCTCTTTTATTTTTTTAGTCTCTTAACTGTTAGGAACACAGTGATGTTGAGAATTTTAAGCACCTTAAAAAGTGACCAAAAGGCTAAGTGATAGCACAGTGCTAGGGCATTTGCCTTGCATGCGGCTCACCTAGGATGGACCATGGTTTGATCCCTTGGAGTCCCATAAGGTCCCTCAAGCCAGGAGCAATTTCTGAGTGTGTAGCTAGGAGTAACCCCTGAGTGTAACCGGGTCCCCCCCAAAAAAAAGACCAAAAGTGTATATATATTTTTTTTTCTAACTTTTCTCTGTTTAGGTAAGCATATTGGTTGATTTGCTGGATCTGACTTTCCTAACATTCTTTGTATGCCCACAGATGCTTACTTCCATCATTCTAATTCAGTCATGTCAAAACCAGAGTGTGCTTAACAAAAATGTCCTCCTTTGTCAGCTTCAGTGGGGTACCAGGCAAGTCTCAAAGCTTGACCTGAGTCATTGTTCTGAGAAAGCAATAGAAATCAGAAACTTAAAATGAATTAATTTATTTAATTTTTTGTATTCATTTCTGTTAACATATAATGGTCACAGTGCCATGCAGATTCTGTATGCCAACATCTATAGGCATTAGAGCATTCAGCAGAGAGCCACAAAAACAACCTCAGAAAATCAGGTAACAGCCTTTCTTGCTTACTTTTTACCTCTGAAATGCCAGGAAAACCAAGTTAAGTGCTTGCAATGGGTCCCCATACTACAGAGCCTGAGAGAATATACAATAGAGAAGAAGGTCCCTTCCTTTAAGCTCCAAATACTATTCACACAAACAAGAGAGAATTTGGAAAACATCAACAACTTAAAATCAAAATGACCACCTATACACTATACACAAATACACCTATACACTTATACCCAAAATTACCACTCAATACACAACCTGATAAGCAGAAAAAATAAAAATAAAAATAAAAATGAATACTGGAGCTGGAGCAGTGGTGGATGTCGTAGGGCATCTGCTTCTCACACATTAGCCTAGATGGACTGCTGTTTGAACCCCAGCTTTCCATTTGGTCACCCAAGCCAGGAGCAATTTCTGAGTGCATAGCCAGGCATAAACCCTGAGCCTCACAGGGTGTGACCCAAATACCAAAAACCAAAAAAAAGAATGTTCGCCATGGTGTCTATGTTTCTTTTTGAGCAATAAAAACCAGTCAAAGCACATAAACTAAGGAGACCATGGGCCTTTGAGTTGTTGTTTATACTTTTTACATCATTAAGTAAACAGTGTCAAATAGATTGTTCCCTTTGTTTTATTTTATGGGTTCTCTGACATTAAGTCATATATTTAGGTCTTGAATCATTTGAGTTAATTTTCAAGAATGATGTATGGAGGATCAGTTTTACTTTTTTCATGTGTTTAGTTATTTTTTAACATGATTTATTGTAGAGACTTTTATATTTTCGACTATTTTTGCTTCCTTAGTAAATACTAGTTGACCATAGAAACGTCTATTTCTAGGTTCATGGTTCACTTCCATTGGTCTGCATGTCTGTTTGCATGTTACTGATATACTTTCTCAAGATTATTTGAAACTTTTGGATATTTTTGTAGTTTCAAATGAATTTGAGGTTAATATCTGAGATCTTTAAGGAACTCATAAAACTGAACAGGAAAAAAAAGCCTTAGAGGGGAGAGACAGACAGACAGACAGAGAGAGAAGGAAAGAGAAATGGAGAAAGGAAGAGAGAGAGGGAGAGAAAAAACAGTATTTAGGGTACTGGGTTTGCAAGAAGCTGACCTGGGTTCTATCCTGAGCGCCATTAGAAGTGATCTATGAGCACAGAATCAGGAATAAGCACAATGACTAGAGTTAATACTTTCAGGGCTGGTACTTAAAGGTTGCTGCATAGGGGCCGGAGTGGTGGCTCAAGGCTGCCTTGTCCTCGATAGCCTAGAATGAACCTTGGTTCGATCCCTGGAGTCAAGATTCCCCAAGTCAAGAGCAATTTCTGATTGCATAGGCAGAAGTAACCCCTGAGTGTCACTGGGTGTGGCCCAAAGAGTAAAAAAAAATAAGTTGACAAATAACTCTTAAATATAATTATGTGAGAGATGAAGTATGCTTTAACTAATGCTTGATTTGTGAACATCATTCAAAATAAATAATATATAAATCAACATGCTACCTGTTTTATCATGCTATATTTTTTTAAATCTATATAATGTTACATCTCAGTTGATCTCAAAGAAGAGGTAGTATAATAAAGAATAGAGTAATCAGAATTAAACATTGAGCTGGGAAACTTCTCTGTGGAAAATTCATTTGGTTACAGCTCACAACATCGAAATGATTATGAAAAGATTATGAGCTGAGGCCTTTCCAGAGACTTATATTGAACATCTGAACTCCCAGCAGTGCCTGCTATAGTTTTCCCTTATGGACACAAAGCTGTTCGGGGGTCTAGAGAATTCCACAATAAGAGTTCAAGGTCATTCATTTTGTCTGTGATTCCTCACTGGTTTCTCAGTAATCATAGCCCATGTACTGTAAGCAAATGTATGAGTCAACATATGAAAAACAAGGCATTGTACAGCTAGAAAGGCCACTGCTTGATAACCTGACAGTACAAATAGCCTGACTTAGACTTTGTGTTTCCCAATTTTATAACCAGGGCAGCTAACTTAACCTTTCTGAGTCTCTTGTCCTCCCTATAAAGAGAGGGACTTATCTTCTACCTATGCATGGAACTTCTGTAAAGAGCAGACGGGAGAATTAATGCTAGAATGACATGACAAATAAACAATTCATGATTCCTACTTAAAAGTGTTCCATAAACGGACCCAAAAGATGATGTGTCATGTAACTGAGATGCCTATCAATGGGTGTCAGTAGTTTATCTGGCAACATCAGCAACATTTGAGACTGTGTCATTTTTGTGTTTGTTATGCCTCCTTTAGAAGCACCTCTCACTTATACTCACTGGATAAGGATCTTTCAAGCAGAAAATGGTTTATCATTCCTATGTAGGAAAGATAAGGTTTTGAAAAGACCTTATCACTGAATATTATCACTGAATTATTCTGTTGTTGGTAGACCATCTGCCCCTCTGTACAAAATTAGTATCTAGAGAAGTCACCTTGACCATCCCCATGACTTCTATGTCCACGTCACCTAAGACAATGGCTGCTGACTGGACCATCAGCTTCTATTTCTAGACATGCAACTTTTAGGGTGAAATTAAGGGTCAGTGTCAAACACAGCAAGTCAGTGAGTTAAAACTAATTTAGAAAAAAATTCTAGTAAATAGGAAAATCAAATAAAATGTGAAAAATCAGGGCCAGACAGAGAGCACAGGGAGTAAGGTACTTGCCTTGCATGCTGGTGAACCCATTTCTGACACCAAATATGGCCTTTGGAGAACCTTCAGAAGCGATAATGAAGCAGAGATAGAAATAAGCTCTGAATACTGCCAGATATATTTCAAAAAGCAAAGAATAAAATTTAAAATTAAACTATTTGAACAAATGGAAGTCAGAATTACTTAATCCTATTATAGCTCTCCATTTGTATTTATTGATTTAAATTTTATCCTTAGGTAGTTAAAGATAAATAGACAGGGGAGGCCTCCAAATGTCAATAGGCTGGTCAGAAAGTTCTCTCCAAGTAAATGAACCTGGATATTGATGGAAACAGTTTTAATTCCATGGATAAAGACCTTTCCTTTAGTTTCTGAACCATCTTAACTACATCCAGAGCAATTTCTTCAACTTTGATCATTGCTGTTGAAGAATTTCAGGCAAATTATAGAATGTATACTATTTTTAAGCTCAGAAGATGAGAGCATAATGAAAATGCAGAGAGGGATACAGTCTAGCTATTTTGAGCCCAGAGTAAAAATATGTTTTAATACCATATAAATATATGATATATAGTTGTTGCATCAATATTTCTAGCATTAAAGAACTGCCAAGAAAATAGCAAACCTATTAAGTAAAAGCTTTGGAATCTTAAATATGATTTGTAAGTATTGCTGTGCGTTCATTTTAAGACAAATTTATTATTTCTGAGCTGTTTGCAAAAGGCCTAGAATCCAGGAATGGAATGTAGCTGCCAGGATCAAAAGCAGCAATTCTCAATCCTGATCTATCTGCATACCAACACAAATGCATGGACCAGGAGCTGAAAACTACGGATCTAGAACATTCCAAATGCACTTTATAAAAACTGTTTGTTCCTAAAGGAAGGATAAGGGGATCTTGTAAAAGGAGCTGATTTCAGGACAGGAGTGTGTAAATGAGTGTGGCTACCTAAAACAGACAAAACCTGGGAAGTGTCCTGGGGTCAGACTGAAGGAAGAGAGAGAGACATATCAATGAGTGACTCCCATCTGCCAACAATGGGACTGTTTGTCTACATGAAACAATGCCTTTGAATGATTTAAAAACACACAGGAGATATAAACTGATCAGTGCACACCATTTTGTTTAAGGATTAGAGAAGGCAAAGAGGATGTGCTGATGGCCACTGAAAGTTGCTGGACTCCAAGTCATTAAATGAAAACTGTTTTTTAATTTTTTTCTTCCACTATTTTGTTTATGAATTATATTTCAGGGTAACCAAATTACTCCTGGTATAGGATGAGAAAGTTTTAGTGTAAGGAGAGCTTAGTTGATAAAGGGAAGGCAGATGAGAGAATCCATCACTTCCTAACTGGCAATGAAAGGCCTGGCATGGCAGTGACATCAATGAATAGCACAGACATTAGCTATAATGTCAGCTCTACAGGGACCTATACAAAGAAAGGCCCAGACTATCCCACCTGAGCACTTTGAGCATCATTCAAGCTGTGTCAGGCCAAAAATCCTGCACCTTCTGCCTTAGGGCAACATGATGAACCCTCAACAACCCAACATAGACTCTTGGTGAATACAATCAACACAAGTCACAAATTGAATTGAGTTTTGTTTGCTTCATTTTATTTAGGGAAGGAAGGGAGTTTCCTGGATGTTCTCCATGGCCCGGCCCTTCAGGTACTGCTCAGGGGTCCTTTAGGGCCACACCTAGATATTCTTGGGGCCATGTGGTGGTGGATGGAAGCAGGGTTGGCTGTGTATAGGGGCTATACCTGGACCCCTGTACTGTGTCTCCAGTTCTGATTTTAAACAGCTTTGAAAGTTGTTTCCACTTGCCACAAAGAGCAGAGAGTGGAGTTAGAGTAGAGAAGGGTCTATTATGACAATGATAGTTATAATTGATAACTCTGGACAAGAACTGGGGATAAAGTGACATGCACAATGCTCTTCATTAACAGTAGTGTAAACCACATTGTTAAAAAAAATAAAAATAAAAGAGACAGAGATAAAGAGAGAAATAAAATGCCTGCTCCAAAAGCAGATGAGTGAGGGTGAATTGGAGGGACATTGTGGAGGGAAATGTGCACTTTACTGCAAACTAAAGAGTCTAAGAGGGGAAAAAATGAAGAGAGAGAAGAAAAGAAGGAAAAAGTATGCCCAGAAATAGAAAGGGGAGGGGACATTTCAGATGACGAGAGGAAAACTGGGAACTTTGGTGGTGGGAAAGGTGCTCTGGTGAAGATTGTTGTACATTGTATGACTGTAACTCAACCATGAAAAATTTTACAAAACATAACAACAAAACTGTATTATGAACAATCTTGTAACCACAGTTTTTAATAATAAATAAATAAATAAAATTTCCTCTAGTATACATAATCTCATGGCATAGATAAATTTTTAAATACACCATAAGCAAGCACGCAGCCAAGTCTAGAATCTAGGATGTTTATTAAAACCATTATACCGATTTTCTCCAAAAGGCAACTGGAATGAAGACAGGAGGGCTCCTGCTTGTTCCAACAGATCTTCATAAGGAATTTAGATATAATCAGATACAAAGGAGCAGCCTGATTTGGATTCTAATTTAGTCTGACTTAGGTTTAAAAATGCCCATTTTTAAAGCAGAATAGGCTAGAATCAAAATTCAAATACTTAACTCTAAATACTGGGAAACAAAAATGGTATAAATGAATGTAAAATAAATAAAGGGAAAATATTTATTAGAGATAAATCTTCCTCAAAGAAAATTCTAAATAGTATATAGAAAAGGTCTTGCCCTGATAAGTCAAAAGGAGATCTGGGAATTAAGATATGCCACTCTCATTGTAGGCATAACATTGACACCTATATGGAAGGCTGTGGTCTACCAGTACTATAGAACCATACAGACAAGCTACTGAGGTTTCCTTCTAGTCACTTATAAGTTGGACTTTGGAAGCTCCCAATGGAAGATGAGCCTGAAGGTCCCTCCAACAGAGTCTATTAAAGTTCCCAAAAAGAAAACTTTAAAACATATTCAAGATTGGAAAAAGGGAGCTGTGCTAGGCAGAAGAGAAACACTGAGCTCTAACAGAGAAGAGGGGACAGTGGCCAGAAACATGCCATTTCTAGCTCATGCTTAGAGGCAAGAACCTGGATCTAATCTTCAGCACTCTCGGTGGAACTGTGACACTGAGAAGGTGTAAGTAGACGAACAGAATGTGGAAACAGAGTGTTGAGCCCCCTATTAGATAAAAACACTGATATGACGTTGGAGAAAATTCTAGGCTGATGGCAAGAACAGAATCTGTGACATGATAGGTCCAGTTGACAAATACTTACCAAGTTTACTACTCCATCAATGGATGCCTTGGCTGCATGCCCCATATCTCTCCCTTTACCGGGCCCCTTCCTTTGCTCTCTGTCCTTTAAGAACCACTGACTAGGTCCCTGCCTACAGACTCACTGCTAAGGTGCTTATTAGTGACTTATTAAAGTGCTTATTCATTGTCCCGGATCCAGTGGGAAGCATTCATCCCCTACATGGCGGTTCAGGGGACCCACAGGAATGACCTGCTAGCAACTGCAATTCCCCCTTTCCTTTGCTCTTTTCTCACAAAGGGAGGACTCTACTGGTATGCTCTAATGCTGTCAGGATGGCACAGCACAGCTGTGTTTACAGGAACTGGGTGCAACTGTCTCCAAGTCCCCCCCAGCATGATTCATCTCCACGTCCTCCTTTACCCACTTTTCATCAGAACCCACAATTCTTCAGAGCTGGTTGAGCAAGTTTCTCTTCTTGCCAGAGAAAGCTTCCTCTCTCTTTTTGCCTCTCCTCTTCCCTCCCACTTTCCAGCCCTCTGAACTTGACAAGAGTAATGAAAATTTTTGAAAACACATATTCTTTTTCTCAAGGATCTCCTCAAATGCCACCCTTTACTAACAGCTGTGTTCAAATGCTTTTGGGCAAGTAAAGGAAATATTAAAGAAAGCCTACTGTCCCTCATTTTCATCAGTTTGTTATCAGTTTATACACTCATCTTCCTTTACTTCAGACCTCTGAGGAATAGAAGTTAAGCAATTTCACGCTGTAAGTAAACAATCACTAGAGAATTTTGCTTCATGCTCTTTCGCTCCTCCTTGACCTGGTCTGGGCCTCTCAGTCCTGAGAGACCAAAGTCTTAATTATGTTGTGCATGCCACATTTCTGTATCTGTCCAGGCTCTGTCATCCAGCAGAAGGGTGTCCTTCAGAACTGTCAGCCCACTTCTTCCCACTTGCACATCAGACATCTCCTTAGATGTGCCCCTTCCTGGTCATTGCACCTGCTATTTTGTGTGAGGGTGGGAAAGGGCATACTCTGTCCAGGAGATGGTCAGAATTAGTCTGCAAGAGAAGGGAAACAGAATTGCAGAACGGTAGTGCTGGGAAAATGAAAACTGTCTTTGGCCTTTATACAAAGAATAGAGGTAGGTTTGAAAATCTGAATGATTGGTAAATCTTGGAAGATCATGATCGGACTTCAGCTGAGGAGGAATGGAGTATAAAGAATTTTAGAAACAATTATAAAAAAACATTTTAGTTATTGGGTGAGTAAAATGTAGGGTTGAGACCTCAATACTTCCTCTTTGTTTCTACAAGTGAGATGTAGAACTCCTAAAGACTGATGAGAAAATGAAGATGCAAATGATGCCTGAATTTTTCAACGGCCCTGATGATCCTATAGACACCTAAATGCATCTCTGGCCAATTGGGGACAGGATTCATGCTGTGGCTTTGGGGAAAGGAGTGGTGTGAAAATCCATTAATACTTTCTCCAGAAAAAAGTAGTTAACCAGTTTGATTATAAACTTGGCATGCCTCTGTGGCTTCTTTGTATAACAAATGTGAATCTTTATTCATTTCAGCTTAACATAAATTAAGATGTTGATAGGTTTTCCCAAGAAAACAAATGAGTCATGATAAAAGTTTTCCTGAGTGAGGTTGAATGTTGAGCACAGAGTCATTATTTGGGTGGGGTTTTCCTTCAAAAAGCAATTAAGATGGCAACTTAGAAGCATAACTAGCAATGGAAATTGATTCTTTTTTCCCTGATCCAGAGGTCAGGAAATTAAATTCTCTGGGTGAGAACCTGTCCTTGCCTTCTCTGCTTAGTTGGTGTGGCCTAACTCTCTGTTACTACCCTGCCTGAGTTCCAGGTAGAATTTGCTCTAAGCTTTTTTGGGTGGAGGGCTCCCTTTTGTTGCTCAGGTCCCACCCAGATCCCCAGCCCACTCTGATGCTCAGTCAATTAAAAGGGTTAGTGGTTCAATGCAAGGACCTGAGAATGTATTGTTTGTGCTCCTAGTGTCAGAACAACAAATTCACCTAGGCTGATAGTTTTAGAGTCATAACTGGCAAGAAGATATGGACCTTCATAGATATAGCAGGCAATGCTCGGGGACCATTGGTGCTCAAGATGGAACCAGAGCCCACATATGCACACTGGCCCTTCTACCTATCTCTTCTGCCTTTTATCTGGTGGTTTATTTAAAATAAATAAATACATAAATATATTTACTTATATATAACCAAGGAATAAAGTGGCTAACAATGTAAGAAAATCTTATACTAATAAGTTAAAATTTGATATATGTGCTTTTAAATATAAATATGATATATGTGTGTTCATTCCCCATCATGGTGATGATAGTGTATCATCTCTTGTGAGAATTCTAAAAAGAAGACAGATAGTCTGGGACCTGTTCTAGCCAAACAGACTCCATGTTGGTTGCAACTTTTATGCTGAGAAAACAAGGGGAAGAAACTTAAACAGCCTCTTTCTACAGTATGGAGATGAGAAAGAAACTAGGGATGTCTGCTGATCACCTTCTATACAAAGTGGCTTTTCTCTTTTCCTTTTGGTTTTTGGATCACACCCAGAAGTGCTCAGGGGTTACTCCTGGCTCTGATTTCATAAATTGCTCCTTGCAGGCTCGGGGGACCATATGGGATACCGGGAATCAAACCAGAGTTCCTCCTGTGTTGGCCACATGCAAGGCAAACGCCCTACAGCTGTGCTATTGCTCCGGGCCCAATCTAGAAGGTTCTTATGATCGTTTTCAGCTTAGCCTGTTACCCTGTTCACACACACCTTCATACAGACCCCTGAATATAGACATCTAAATTATAATTTCTATTTTTAAATAACGCTTTTTGAGGAAAAGGGGGGGCTATCTGGTGGTGCTCAGGGCTTACTCCTGGCTCTTCACTTGGGAATCAAAGATGCTTGGGGGACCATATGGGGTGTTAATAATAGTATCTTTAAGTACTGAAATATAATGCTGAATATTTTACATACTTAATAACTATGGGTACTAAATCTTCTTTAAAAGCTATCTTTTGAGACCAGAAAGATAGTACAGTGAGTAGGTCACTGGCCATGCACAAGGTTAATTTGGATTCAATCTCAAAAAACCCAGATGGCTCCCAAGCCTGTCAGGAGTGATTCCTGAGCCCAGAACCAAGAGCAAGCCAAATGTGTCTCAAGACCCTCTTCAAAGTTATGAGTTGGCTTTGTCAAGATAAATTCTTTTAAGTAGTTTTCAAAAATAAATCTCAATGAATAGTATGTGAAAATATTTAACTTTAAATCTATCGTGAGTTTTTTAATTATTCATAAATTTGGCAGATATTTGGATTCCCAAGCTTCAAAGTTAATTTTCTAAACCTGCACCTTCGTATAAAGCTGGAATAAAATTGTATGTAATTAAAATATAAAATTTGACTTTTATTTTTCTTAAAACCCATAGATGAGTCAGACTATTCTGCGTCTCTCTCTCTCTCCCTGTGACTTATTTCACTCAGCATGTCAAGTCATTTTTGCAACAATCCTCAGGGACAATGAGTGGAGGGCTGGAACTTCCAGCTCACTTCATGAAGCTCACCACAAAGAGTGGGAGTGCAGTTACAGAAATAACTACACAGAGAACTATCACAATCATGTGAATGAATGAGGGAACTGGAAAGCCTGTCTGGAGTACAGGTGGGGGTGGGGTGGGTGGAGGGAGATTGGGGACATTGGTGGTGGGAATGTTGCACTGGTGAAGGGGGGTGTTCTTTATATGACTGAAACCTAATCACAACCATATATGTAATCAAGATGTTTAAATAAAGGAAAAAAATACTTGAAAAAATAAAGGCACATTATTTTCCTATCAAGGCAATAAAAATGTTTTGAATGTCAAAAATATTAAGTCTAACTAAAATATGACATTCTATCCAAAAAATATAAATTGAAAGAAAATAATTTTGCCCCTACATGGAGACTACTGTAAAGCTAAACAACTTTGATGACTGTGGGAGGAAGCTTTCTACATTTCATATAGAGGAAAATAAATGATGACTCCTGAGGACGTTATGCTACCACGAAACATGGCAAGACTGGCAGCAACTTTCTCAGGAAGCACCGAGTGCTACCAGACACACTCCCCAAACCAGAGAATCTATTGCCTGCTCTAGGAACAGGTACAGCACATATATTCATCTTCTCATGTTCTCCAAAAGCATCTCTGCAATTTCCTTTTATTTAAGTTTGGATTAGAAAATATTTTAAGTACATTTTTCTTATCTCATGTCTGTTCAAAACTTAAAAAAAATGTTTTGTGCTTTTGTTTTTAATAACTGGCACACCCTATTCTATTCTGTTCTGTTAACTGAACAAACAGACAGTGGTATTATTTTGGTACTTTTCTCATCCAGTCCCTATGTATGCTTTTAGAACCACAATAAGTAAGTTTTGACTAATCTTTCATTCCCTTGAGCCTTATCAGTTTTCTTCATACAAAATACATGCCTTGGGGCTGGAGCAATAACACAGCATTAAGGTGTTTGCCCTGCAGGCCAACCTGGTACAGACCCAGGTTCAATAGCATCCCATATGGTCCCTGGAGCTGGCCAAGAGCAATTTCTAATCACAGAGCTGTTAGTAATCCTTGAGCACTGCTGGATGTGGCCCCAAAGCAAAAGAAACCAAAACAAAAACAATATAAATGCCTTAAGTTTTGATCTTTGATGGAACCATTTAATAAATGTAAATTAATCACAATGAAATGATTACAATCCCATGTAGAGTGAGAGCACATCACAGACTTTTTTTGGGTTTTTTGTTTTGTTTTGTTTTGGTCACACCCAGTGACGCTCAGGGGTTACTCCTGGCCATGCGCTCAGAAATCGCTCCTGGCTTGGAGAGACCATATGGGATGTCAGGGGATCGAACCGTGGTCCGTCCTAGGTTAGTGCAGGCAAGGCAGACACCTTACTGCTTACCCCACCACTCCGGTCCCTCAGACAGACATTTTTGATCCTTCCACTCAACTTTGAGGTGAACCAAATTGTCCCCTCTTAAAACAAAAAATAAAATCTTATGAATTATCAAGGAGAAAAATAATTTGCGGCTTGACAGTCTAGAAAAGATATATAAAAATGTTCTCCCAAATCCAAAGAGTAGTCCTAGATTTGGAAGGATAAGCTGCCTAGCAAGTTAGCCACACTTATTTTTAATAGATTCCACCTTAAGGTAACCAAATCTCCCCCTCTGTTATCATCATGAATCATTATCTCCTATTGGTGGTTACTGGAGGACTTGCCATGACAGCTAAGCAGAGCCATCTGGACAACTCTCGACTGGTATATTAAGTGGCTTTGGGGAATTTCCTCATGAAATTAAGTGTTTGCCTTTTTCTCCTTTATTTCTTTTGAGGAATATCTTCCTAGTAGAAATATTTGTTTATACTATCTTTTAAATGACTCTGAATTACATTTAGCACTTAAGCCAGAATTTAATACTAGAAACCTAGATGGAGATGTAAGTTTTATTTAGTTATCTCAGTTAAGACTTATTGCCTTCTCTTTTCTCAAAGTATCATATGACGTTCTAATTGACTGCTTTCAATTTACATGTATAAATTGTACTGAATTGGAACCACTGAAAATTGCTATGGAAATGGCATAGTACAGGCTACAATTAGAGAGGAGTAACAGTTCTTTGGGGATTGAACCTTAAAAAGAAAAATCATGTTTGTACTCATACCTATCTTGACTATCCTTTAAATAGAAAAGTTACACTTACATGGCAGAAGAATATCTCCCCATCACTCTGAAGCATTGTAAGTTTTCTTTTTGATGATGAAGTAAAGTTACAATAAAGAACAAAAGGAAGGTTTCTATGACAATGGCTGGACCCTGAGCCATTTATTCTGTCATTAAGACAATTCTCTGGCTAACTATGATGCTGAGATGAATAGAGATTTTGCTTTTGTCTGTGTTATTATTAATGAATGCATGATATAGTAAGTGATAGCAATTATTTTAGATAAAAGGATGAAAAGAGATCATGGCTCAATTTTGAAATCAGTTTAATGACTCCATAGGTATACTGTGGATTCATAATGCAGCCCAATATTAAACCTTTGCAATAAATCAACTCCCTCTTTGCCCTTTCTGAAACTGAAGCTACATATGTGCAGGATTCATTGACTGGCCTCAATAGTCAATCACACAATAATTAATTGAAAATTTGTTCACGCATTTTCTCATACATGCCTAAGATTTTAATTTTATCACAAAAGTGATAACAGAAAAACTAGTGCTGAGTATGAGTAGAATTTTTTAAATAAACTGGTCATTTTGCCAGTGTGTTCTTCCTAGATAGATATATCCATATGAAATCAATTTTTGGCATTTTAAGCACAAAACTTTTGTTTGTTTGTTTTTTGGGCCTCATCCAGGTTTGCTCAGAAGATATTCCTGGCTCTGCACTTCAAAATCGCTCCTGATAGACTCAGAGGATTATATGGGATGCTGGAAATTGAACTTGGGTCTGTCCCGAGTTGGCAGTGTGCAAGGCAAATGCTCTACCACTAAGCTATCACTCTGGCCCCCAAAGTGAATCTTTTATTCAGTTGCACAGGTTTACAAAAAAATCTACTTGCACTTAAAATAAAAATCTATTCATACACCATTCAGTCATTTCAACCACATTGTGTACCCTGTTCATGTTGGCTCTTTTTGCTCAAACACCAAGGAAATAGATATGAAACTGCACACTAAATTTTAAGACTCAGTTGTGATTTTGGTGGGATCCTTTCTGATCTCCAAACTTACGCTGATGATGAAGGTAATGAGTCCCCCTGCTTCATTTTATAAATGTTCAATGTTTAAACTCTACTTACTGGTCAATTTAATTTGAGGCCACTGGGCCACATGACTTTCTTCTTGGCTTCTTTGAGAAATTAGTGTTTCCCTGAGCACCCTGAGAATTGTGCCCATGCCAGGGATCTATTAAGTTGGATGAAAATGCAGTCATTGGTAGACTTCACAAAGTGTGAAGGGCATACACAGCTAGAGGAACAAAGTGGAATTCTGGTCTGTTGAAAATCAGCTTATATACCCAAGGAATACACTACTTCTGTACTTGTGTAGGAGTAAAAATAGGGGAGCTCTTTAAAGTATTAATTAATATTTCAAGATTAAGATGATGAAACATTCCAGAAGTAGCTGATGAGTTTTTTTAAGTCCCCTGTCTTTGTTCAGTGAGTCCTCCAAATAGTAAATTACTCATAGTACACATTTATCATATGTTAACTGTCTGCTCAGAATAGCCTAGTTAGAAGAAAGTAGGCAGAAAAGGTAGGTCAAGAGCATATTCAGGGGAATATTAATCAAATGGGATGTGTTTTCTTGCTGCAGTTTCTCAAAATGAATTAATTACTGAAGTAACATTCACCACATCTAGATCCGCAAACTTTAGAATCTTGAAAACATTTTGAAATTGTGCTTTTTCACATGTCAAATCAACAATATTTATAATACAATACTCAGAAAACAGCCAAACCGAAATTTTTTTTGAAGGAAGATTTTTAGCCTTGTTTGTGACAGGATTCTTCAAATTGAATTCTATTTTTAATCTCCTTATCATAAGAGCACTTTCACTTTCTTCCTCTGTTATCATGGTATAGAAATTCATCTGTATGTCCAAGACTAAAGGTTTAATTTTAATTTTAAAGTTTTAATTTTTGTTTGAATTAGATCTGTGCTGATAACTGGTATTTAAGTATAAAACTGCACAAAGCCTGCTACCGAAGCTATATATGGAAATTGATTTGCTTTTCTGTTATAATCAAGTTGAAGTTGAAGTTTCCATATTTTAATATTATCAGTGAAGAAATTACCCATCACAAGAGGCAGTATGTATATTAAAGCTCTACAATCCCAATTGGCAGAGTTAAAATTTGAACTCGGGTCACTTGAGCCCTGAGCTAACCACTTACAAAGATGACCTCTTTAACTTTGTATTTTCCTTCAAAGGCGTTATGAAAGTAAAAGCTAAGATTGGACCTACTTCTTAACAGATACACTATTAAGGTAATTTGTGGCCTTGTACAAAGATAGGGCTAAAATAAGATTCATGGAAAATCCTCTGAATGTGTTGGCCTCGCGCCAACCAAACTCTCAAAAAGAATGTGAATGATTCAGCCTGTGCAGAAATAGCTTTGGAACTTACAAAGAATTAAAGAGTATATTCTCCAGCAGACAATGAACTGTATTAAAATTCTAATGAGCCATCCAGAAATGGAAAATTATGCAATGTTTTAGCTTATTTTAATATATAAACATGTTTCCAAAAATACAAATTGTGTTTCTGCTTATTCACGTATCATTATTCAGTGATCTGCGTGATCTGTCTAAAGGCCTCCACAGCGTTTATATCTTCTGATTTATCTTTCATGTTAAAAAAAAAACACACAAGGGGAGTTTTCAGCAGAAAAGTCCTGGTATCCCATAATGGCAAGTCAAAAGGTCATCAGCAAAGTATAAATTATAGAAACTTCTGCAGCTCTTAAACAAGAGCAACTGAGGTTAACCAATAAGAAACTCTTGCCAGGATCTTGGCAGCCTGGGAATTTATTCATTGCACTTCCTGGAGGTCATTTCTTTCACCCTCAAAGTATCTGAGGAACTGCCAGGATGCTGGTTGAATCTGGTGGGTGGGTACCCTGCACTAGTTCATAGGAGGCCAAGGGACCCATAGGGACCCCTCCTGTTCTGTTGTGTTGCCTTTGGAAACAAAACAAATTCTTGTCTGATGTTGGTGCAAAGTAAAAGCAAATATGATTTATCTGCCAGAATATGTCTATTTATGGTTTCAGACATTGGCTAACTTCATTGTCATACCTGTGCACACTTTAGTCTCAGGAAATTGAAAGGTGAGACATGTGAGGAAGAAAAGGGCCATTGCAGATGTTACTACATTAGTGATTTGAGATAACATTACCATGGACTACTCTAGTGGGCCCTATATTTGATGGTAAATTCCTTATAAGATACAGAAAAGACAGAGAAGTACATGGACATAAGGGGTGAGTTTGGGTTATTCGGGCATAATGCCAGAGTCACCACCAGAAGCCAGATTGGGTATGACTCCAGGAACACCTGGAATTTCTGTTTCTGGACCACAGAATTATGCGAGAATACATTTATCTCCTTAAAGAGATTGTGGTAGTTATGGCATTATATATTGCATTTGTAGGAAATCTCTTTATTAGGTGGACTACTTCTCTAGTGATAAACTATAAAGCAAACAAAAGAGCATATGGAACCTGCCAAATGTTGAAACCAATAGCTTAACTTCCCCTTAAACTCATAATCCTATTAGAATTATCATCTATTTTTGAAGATTACATTACTTAATGTACATGGAGCTGAAGCAAAACCTCAAAATAATGGAAGACATTAGAGATCAAGATGCTATTTGTAAAATAGAGTAGATATTGTACACCTCAATTTAAAAATCATTTAAATATATATATATAAATTAAAAATGGCAAATTATTGGTGACATTTTTTTACTCTGTTAAATCTAAGAGATTGTTTCTACATGATCCATTAACTTCTCCGTACACTAATATCACCTCACACATATCTTCTTGCAAAGTAATATGAATAGCATTAATGCTAAGCAAAGTGAGAAACTAAATAATGCTTGAATCCATAAAGATGGGAATGAGACTATGTTCGCTCTATGCTCTTTGATTCAGCAGTTAATTTCAAGAGAGTTGAGAAGGCTGCTAAATTTTGTGTGAGCTTGACAAAATGGTTTCTAGGCTATATTTTTAAATTGAATGAAATTAGAAGTTCTTATTTTTTCTTTTTATGTTATGCTCAGGTTCATCCAAAATCAACTTGGCTATAGTAGAAAGCAATTAAGAATATGCTGGAAGTATTAAAACCCTTGGAAATTGTTTTTATCTCTAATAGATTGCAGCAGAGTTATAGTGTGAATTGGTCACAAGAGAAAACTTGTGTTGGTGAATCATGTAAATTACTGAAGCTACTTTAGTTTGGGAAATAGACTCATTAATGCCCAATTTTACCTTATCATTTCTCCAAGTAGCCAAATACCATTGCTAATACCAAACTTAAGCTCCTGATAGCATGTATTTCAAAAATGAAAATATTAACACATTCTCTCATAATCTCAGAACCAACAAAAAATATAAGGACAATACATTCTGGAACCTGCCATATTGGATCATGATTCAAGGCATATTCAAAGGTAAATGGTTTGATCAACATCCCCATCTCCTGGATATCTCCAGGACTATTCATTTCTGAACTCCCAGAGATGTTTTCCTCAGAGAGCAGAAAATACTCTTTATAAGTTTTAGGAGGCCTCTTCTGTTCATCTATTTTAATTTTTTTATTTAACACATAGAGGAACTAGGAAGGTTAAAGATTAAGCTGATGACTCCAAACCCAGTTTCGAAAGTAGTATCAACTTTAAGTTCATATTAAACTAGCAACTTCATCATGAACTTTAATATTAAACATTGTCTGTGGGTTTGAAAACATTAACACAAAAAAGGAATTCTCTATTTGCAAAAATACATGAGAGCAAATATTTGAAAAAAGAAAAAAGACAACATTTTAGAAAGGATCCTGAAACTCTATAAAGTTGTCTTATTAATCCACTTTTCTTGTTATCTTAGATATTTGATTTTTTTAAATAATTGTACCACCATTTCTAAGAAATATAAACTGAGGCTGGTGAGATAGTACAGCAGGTAATGAATTTTCCATACATGTGGCTGACTCATGTTTAATCCCTGGTCTCCATGTTGTCCCTGAGCCATGCAAGAGTGAGTCATAAGCACAGACAAAGAGGAACCCCTGACCACAGCTGGTAAGGCCAAAACAAATAAACAACAAAAAAGAAGAAACATGGATTACCATGGTATATACTGAAGAAACTATGCTATAAACAGATGAAGAAATAGAGGATGAAAAGAATAAATTTATTCTGTCTTGGGGAGATTAGAGAAGGTGTCTAAAGTTGGAAACAAATCTGAGTCAAGATGAGCAGTAAAATTTAGCTTGTTTAGGAAAAGTAGGAGGGCATTTTTTTTTTGGCAAAGGAGATATTACATATCTTTTTAAAAAACTCACTAAAATGTGAAAGAGTACTAAATATATAGCAAACTTCGGTACATTTTTTTACCCCCAGAAACTAAATCACAGGAGAATTATGGTACATGAGGCTGTAAAACTGCTGCTTATTATGGTTTCTGCAACAATTCAGGAAAGTGTGGTCTTTGACATGTAAACCATTGGCACTGAATATTTAGGATAAAGTATTAACAAACTGCCAGTTGTAAAATTTAGATGATTCATTTTAGAACAATAGTAAATAGGTACCCAAAAGGGAGAAGATAATATAAAATAAACCAAAAAAATTGATAAGGAGAAATGGTCTTAAAATAATGAGGAAGCTACAAAATAATGGAAAAAATTAAGCTATAAATATTTAGTAGACAGACTAGTCAAAGAGAGGGAGAGAGAGTATGAAAAATCATGACTGAGTTCCTCTCTGCTCTTCCTTTCATTTGAATGAATGAGTAGTTCCATATATCAGTTGAACTATAACATGAACAAAAAGACTGAATTCAATATTAGTTGGGGTTCATGATGCTTATTGGACAACCACACTGAGGAATTTAGCAAGACTGAAATGTCTAGTACATTAGGCAACGTGCATGTTAGATGTTTAGGAATTAAATAAGGGTGGAGATGGAAGGAAACACTCAAACTTTCAGCTTACCATTTGTGGAAATAAAATAAAAATTATTAATAATAAAAATAAATTGACCATCACAGTTTTCCTGGTAAGGGAAAAAATATTAGTGCTTATTTGTATATCTCATAAATGACAATATAGAACTGAAGGTTGAAGAATAAACTTGTTGAATAAAAGAATTTATCATAATCCATAAAAATAGAAACCTTACAAGTATCAACATGTTTCTGAATTATTGTCTAAGCCTCAGCCCCTCATTCCCCCAAGCATGTGAAATAGGAATAATAATGGCAACCGCCACAATCTTGTTTGTTAGGTTTAAGAGACATCATTCATGTGACAGAAAGTAAGATGCCTGAAATATTAGGAGTATATTATTATCCTTCATGGCTATATTACTATATATGGCAGCCATTTATTTAGAAACATACTGTTTTCAAATGTTTGGGAGAGGGCAAACGTGTTTGGAAGAATGTAATTAATTAAATCTGTGAACTTTTGAGGCCAGAATAATAGTACAGTTGGTAGGGTTATTGTCTTGCACATGGCTAACCTGGGTTCATTCCCTGACACCTTGAACCCTGCCAAAAGTGATCCCATAGAATGAATAGAGCTAGGAGTCAGCCCTGAGCACAGCTTAATATAGCTCAAAAATCAAAATAATGATGATGGCAATAATAATAATAACCATAATAATAATAAGGGCCAGAGCAGTGGCACAATTGGTAGGGCATCTGCCTTGCAAGTGCTGACCTAGGACAGACCGTGGTTTGATCCCCCAGCGTCCCATATGGTCCCCCAAAGCAGGAGCAATTTCTGAGAGTATAGCCATGAGTAATCCCAGAGTGTCACCGGGTGTGGCCCAAAAACCAAAACCCATCCCTCCCAAAAAAAGACAAATGAGACTCATGTTCAAGGGAGATCATGGGCTTGAAGAAGCAAGTCCAAAAAATAAACTTAAATAGGACTAATAATAATAATAATAATAATAATAATAATAATAATAAAGTCTAAGAACTTTAAAATCAAACTTGTTCAACTGTAGAGAATTTCAGATCAATCTGAAATGCTCTTCCAAATCCCATCCTTCCCTTCTGAATAAATTTTAAAAAGGGGAAAAAAAACCCTCCTTGAAGCTAATAGATAGAAAAAAACCAGGGAATAGGGAACAATCAAAACCAGATTTTAGGGGGCTGGAGTGATAGCATATCAGGTAGGTCATTTGCCTTGCATACTGCCTGCTAATCAGGTTCAATATCCAGTATCCCAGATGGTCCCCCAAGCCTGCCAGGAGTGATTTCTGAGCTCATGAATCAGGACTAATCCCTGAGAGCTGCTAGGTGTGGCCCCAAACCCAAAACAACCACAACAGCAAAAGCAACAACAAATAATAACAATAATTAATAATAATAGTAAACAACTAAGATGCAGGACCACCTCTTGAAGCCTGATTGCTCTCTTTTTTTTAAAATTAATATCTTTATTTAAACACCTTGATTACAAACATGATTGTGGTTGGGTTTTAGTCATGTAAAGAACACCCCCCCCCTTCAGATGGTTCTCTTTTCTCCCAAAGCAGGCTGATAGTACCATGCCCTGTGTACCTAGCAGAAGAGCTCCAGTGGGTGATAACTCAAAGGGGCACATTAGGAGTGACCTTGGAACTCCAGAAGAGGCTCATATACTAACACTCTCAGAGCTTTGGTCTTCCTATGATTTGAATATGGTTTTAAACAGTGAGGAGACCTACAGACAGTGAAAACAAAGCCTCCATTGACTCTGGATGAGCAAAAGCAACTACCTATGGCCCTCCAGTGCCATGGGCACTGTCTCTGACTCACTTGTCTCTGACTAGTGAAAACTGGGCCTTTCTTTGCTTTCCTGCTTTAAGAATTCAGTCACATCAGTACTTACCATTGTGATGCTTGGTAAAAACCATTAGGGAAATACTTCCAAATGAACAAAGCATCAGTCTTAACATTAGCATTACAAGAATGACCCTTATGAATTTGTTAATTATTTTCCCTTCTGTAGATATTAACAAGGTCTTTCATCTACATTTGCATTTACATATGCTCACAACACACTCATTTGTGTTCTCTGCGTTTAGAAACCCTTGCTTCATGACAGACCTCCTAAATAATTGAACAGACTCACTCCAGAGAGCACCAAGGCAGCCTCTCCACACCTTCTCCCACAAGCCTGGAGATACACAGGAGAGAGGAAAACACATCAACTCAAAAAGGTAGTTTGGGAATCTAATTGTCAGTCCATTTCTGCTGCTATAAATTGAGATTTGCCGGGCATTTTGCCATCATGTTATTCAATCTTCTATCCCCGTGTTCATTTCTATTTTCCATTTCTGTCACTCAGTGGTGTTGATTTTGTTGACTCTGGACAAAGTCGCATATGTTTTATTGCTTTTAAAAAAATGAATGTGATAGTTTTCTTTATAGAAGGGCTATAAGAAGAAATAAATTTGATAGTATATCGTTCTAATGTAACTGGTGCCCGAGAATGCTGACTACAAGAACCAAATGCTCGTGGATTAAAAAAAAATCTTCTCATATTTTATTTAGGATCAATCATAACTAAGTCAATTCCAATTATTTATTTAATAAATGCTTACTAAACTTTAATAAATTGCTAGACCCCAGGGATTTTTTATTTAAAGATAATACCAGTTAAATGCTAGGCAATCTCTAGTGGATCCCAACAAATTATATAAACAATGAAAATTTTTCATTTGTTTGAGCTGCAATTGGCAGTGCTCATGGAACACTCTTGTCAGGGCTTGGGAGAGCCATATGGGATGCTGGGGATCAAGCCCAGGTTGGCCACATGCAAAGCAAGCACTCTATCTGCAGTATTTTGCTCCTGCCCACATACAAATTTGTGGTCATCAGGAGTCTGAAAGATATAGTATAGTGAGAAAAATGCTTGTCTCCCATATCAGCCCCAAGCTTGCCAAAAGTGATTTTTGAGTATAGAGTCAAGAGTAACTAACCCATGAGCACTGCCAAGTGCGACGCCCCAAACTAATACAAACTTATTATCAACTAATAAAGGTTATCTATCGCCAATTGACAAACTACAATGTCATAACGCAAAGAAGGGTAAGAGGCTTGTGTCAAAGAATTAATTGCTCTGGCAGATATGTGAAAGGTCAGCTGCTAATTTGATAATGCTATGCTGCAAACAACTGGGAGCACAAAGGAGGGTTCTTGAATTCAGGCCTGATGTCAGAAGCAATGTCCGGGATGTGTTTGAAAGCCAACTAGCAAGTAGCAAACTGCAGAACAAAGGGAAATTCAGGAAGAAGAAACAGGCAGTGATACCTTCAAAAGGATCTCCAAAATTATTTTAAGAACCTTTTATTTTGAAGTTCTTAAAGTCCCTGCTGTTATATCCTCAGAACTCACTCTTAGGACCCTCAGTGGTTTCTCTCCAGTAAACTCCCACCACAACACAATGCAGATCATAACCCTCTGAAAACTCAGCCGCATTTGCAGATGACTTCAACTGGCACCACTATAACCCTCATGGAGAGAGGGGGTGGAAGCATTTCCAGAAACTGGGCTCCATTCAGCCAGGAAAGTTGGAGAAATCCTGGAAGCTCAACCGTGGTTCTCTGCATCTGTGTGACCTTCTGTGAGCCAGTTTTTCCTGACTAGACAGGATAATGCCAGGAAAGACAACATACTCATCAATGTGTCCCAACTTCCCCATCGTATGGCATCTCTCCCTAAATACAAGCTGCTTTCTAGTGTCTCTAGATGAATGAGCTACTTTTATTGTAAACAAAGTCACTTTTATCTCAAGTTTATTGCAGCGCTGCTGAGTTTATGGAAGTGGCCTTTGCAGTCTATGGTACAGGGCAGAAAAAAAATGACTGGATTCTTCTCTGTGATTCTGTACAAAGTGACAGGTGATTTGGAAAAGTCTGTCTGTGCTGTTTGTTTTTTTTTTCATTTCTATTGACATAGCACTCTGTAAATATGTTTTCTTGATTTTAGGTGAGGAGGGAGTGAGAACCCAGTAACATGTGGATAAAATCCTATGGAGAATATTGCATTCTTGTATCTCTATAAACAACCAGGTCCTGGAAGATGCCACATGACAAGGAGACTCTTTCTTGACATCAGTGTCTTTCACTGCAAAGAAAATAATGGCACTTCCATTAATTCATTCCAGTTTGGCAAAGATGGAGAAATTGTTTCTATTAAGGAATGCTTGGCCATTGAATTCTCTGTATTTAATGTGCATGGATTTTTGATCATTAGGAATCTTAGTGATATAGTATACTGAGGAAGGTGCTTGCTTTCCACATTGCCCCCAACTCTGCCAGAGTGATTACTGAGTATAGAGCCAAGAGTAACCCCTGAGTACTTCCAGGTGTGGCCCCACCTATAGTAGGGGTGTAGTAGTTGATGCGTTTGAGTTAAATGATCATTTAAAGAATGTGATTTCTGAGGGTTCATCTGGGTAGTGCCAAGTTGCTGCCATCTTGACAGGCCCTTTTATTCCTAAGCCCTAAAGTACATCATCATGTTCCCTGGCATCAGGCACCATTTGATCTTCATTAGTACTTTATGATTTAGTATGTGTTAGATTTATTCATCCTTATTCATTTGTCTTTTACAGTGCACATAAGAAGTTTGAATTTGATTCCTATTTTGCACTGGGTGCTCCTAATAAATTTGGGTCTGAAATATTCAGACAGATAGGTCATTGGTGTTAAAGAAATGTTTTTCATTTTGATTCTGGGCACACGCCACACTTGGTCTTATTCAGAAAGGAGAAGGACTTTTAGCTCTTTGTGCCCAATGGCCACACCTCTGGTGTGTCAGTTGCGGAGCAACCAGGGTGCATGGCAGGAAGCGAACAACCCAGGATCACAAAAGAGCTCTTAGGCGGAGCTGTTACTATTAACTAAAGTTAAGAAGCAAGTCTTGGTGCCTCTGTTCACTTTACATGCAACCGGAGCTCTGTGTCTCTACCTGAGTAAGCCCAGCAGTGCCAGAACTGGACAAGGGTCATGTGATTTATTAGCAACTTAAAAAATCTGTAATTTAATGCTCTCGTGGGACACAAACCATTAAAAAAGATTTCACCTATTCCATAGATGGTATGTACACACTCATTAATAGTTCATCCATTCCTTAGTGGTACAAATAGAGGAGAAGACTAGTGCCCTAGATCGGGGATGCTCCATGATCCTTTTCAAGCAATAAATCTTTCAACCTACAATCATAGAAGTAGATGCAGGCTCCTCACTGATATGTGGCATGAACACTGACAACCTTGTTCAGTGAGGTCTCCAAGCAGAAGACTCATCTCTTAGATTTCTGTCAACATCTACCTCTTCCCAGCAAAATCCAAACAGGCCTGTGGTGGTAAACAGAGCAGAATCTGTCTGTACATAAAGATGATACTCACTGCTGCATAGCTATGTGGCTGAGATGGAAGAAACCAAGCAGATCTATCATTCATTCATTCTAATGAAGAATAAAAAATTCAGAAAACCCTTAAGAACTGGGAGACAACTCAAAAAACTACAGTGCAAGCCTTGGCTAAACTTAGTCTGCAGCACCACATGGTCTTTCAGTCACTGCTGGGAGTAACCTGAGCACTGAAGTGGGCGCAAACCCAAAGCACCACCAGATATTGTTTCAAAACCAAAACAAACATAGAACCTAGACTTAGTCAAAGACTATAAAAGAGGCCGACTGCAGTTTTTATATTAGTACTCAGTTGTTTGCACAAGCCCTGACCTTGTTTGGTCTCCTTCAGTCACTATTTGCTAGTATGTGCTAGCAGCTCTCTCTCTCTCTCCTTTCTCTCTTTTTCTCTCGCTCCTCTCCCTCTCGTTTTTCTTCTCTCTTTTCTCCATCTCTCTCTCTCTCTTTCCCTCTCTCAATACACACAGAAACCTTTTCTTAGGAAGGTATATGCCTTAGAGTTGTATTTGCAGGTGTTCCGGAAAGCCATGGTTCTACTTAAACTTTAACTTGAAGGTATTATAGAAGTAGTCATTTGGAGCCAGAGTAATAGCACAGCAAGGAGGACACTTGTCTTGCACATGGGTTCTGTCCCTAATAGCATAAATGTTCCCCCGAGCTCTGCCAAGAGAGATAACTGAGTTTGGAGTCAAATGTGAGCCCTGAGTCTTGCTGGATATGGCCCAAAACAAAGAAACAAAACTTAGTCATTTTATCTGCTCAATGAGTCTAACGTAAGGTTGACTCACAGAGGTTGATTTCCTTTACCATAGATCTTTCTGAACATGTTAAGATTTCTAGTCTAAACTATTCTGAAGGGTCAATATAACAAAAATTCTAATAGTAAAGGGGTACTTCTAAGCCATTGGTTCTGTAATCAACCAAAACATGTCTTCCAAAACTACTTCAGTAGTTCACAAAAGCAAAATGCCACACATGGATAGGAAACAATTCTGCATTTGTTGCAACAGTAGACATGGCTGACAATACCTATTAGGGTGACTTTACTTCATAAAAATTCATCCAGAACTTAATTATCACAAGGAATATATCAACCACTTTTAATTAGACTTTTTAATTATGCCCTTAATGAATGAGTCCAGAATGCCAAGTGAAATTTATATCAATACAGAAAAAGCTAGTCTTTTCTTTGCTTTTTCCTTTCAAAGAACAGCACTAAACTATTTTCTTCCACTAAACAAACCATTCTGTTTTAAGTGAACTCCAAAACTTCTTAAGTGGAATCTTCTTTCTGTTACTGAATGTTCCATAATCTTCTTTCGATTACTGAATAGTAAAGTTTGTGGTTTGTTGTCCATCCACGTTTAAAAAGGCAAACCTGATTATAGTTCTGTTGCATTCTCAAAGTCTTAGAACTCAGTAGTTCAGAATGTTAGGAGTTTCTCATTGCTCAGGGGATGGTCACCATGGACACATGACCACATAAACCTGTCCTTTATGTGGTCACTCGCCTGTCCATCCCCCTACCTCCATTTTAATGTCCCCTTCATCACTGACAGGCAGGAGGAAACAGGACAGGGCCTTTGCCAGAATGACAGTCTTCAGGCTACATTGCTCTGGATCCTATTCACTCACAAATCTGATGCTGACATTCCTCTTATGCCTCAGTCTAACCTTCCATGAGGTTTTTCTCTGTTTGAAAAGTGAGTTAAATTCAATATAAATCATATATGTTATCCCTGATTACATAATACACTTGTTACTGAAATGCTCAAATAGGAACCACACAGGCACCAAGGTGATACGTTTCCTGACCTTACCCTATTTACGCAGCTGGGAGCACCACCCCGTGGCCTTGATATGGCTCCTGATAAGCTGTTATTCTTTTTCCTTAAAATGGGGGGCCATGGGATGAGTCCCTAAGGAGGGAAGGGTGAGGTCTGTGGTTCCATAACCAACTGAAGTGTAAAGTGCTGGTAGTGAGAGTTAGAGCTGAAATTCCTGATTTTAGTAATATATAACTGAACCTCTATTTTAAAGCATCATTATAAATATATTTTATATATGATGCATTTTTGAGTCAAAATCTTAGGAGTCTGTAATCCAGTTGATGAAGCTTTCAGTAGATTCACTGTGTCGGAGAAAAAGCAATAATTGTTTAGAATATGTTAGGTTCATTATTTAATAGTGTTTTATTTTCAAGATAAGAAGCAAAGGTCGTAAATTTTGCTACCACAGATAATTATTTTGTGTTGAGTTGTTCAGAAGTAATAATATATGTTTTTAATACAGATTTGTCTGAGACTTATCTATTGTGTAGTGTTGGGTGTATCTATTTATAATAATTATATCAACCAACTTGAAAAAATTAGGTTTATAGGTCAAAATGTTCTTGATGCTCTCTCGAGTGATGGAGTTTCTGTTTAGATTTATTTAGATTTCACAACTTAAAAGTGTACATCAACTTCCAGACAATTTTACAAAATACCTTCTTGGGGTTTATCAACTTTATTGAAGCATTTCAAACTTAAATGTCAATAAATGGACTACCACTCATGTGTGTTGTATGTTATACTTTTATAAATTTGAGAATTCTATTAGACTAATAAAATTAACTAACAGTGTTTTTAGATAATAAAAATGGTTAAGTGGTTTTAAGAAGATATTAATAATGTCTCTCTGAGTTTATTATAGTTTTATTGAATTTGTCACCTAGTAATTGAAAAATAAACCCAAATTTACTTAAAATAATTAAAATATTTCCACAAGAAAAACTATAGGGTATACCTATAAAATACCTATAAAAATCTTAATGCTAAGCACTTGCATGACCAGTTATAACATAAATTTTATTGACTGAGTATAGTCCAATGTGTGCACGAACAATAATTTACTTGAATCTATTATAACTATATGTTAGCATTATTTACTATTTTTTCTCATTATAAAAACCCCTTCAATAGGGGCTGGAGCAATAGCACAAAGGGTAGGCCAGTCACCTAGCATTTGGCTGACCCCAGTTTGATCCTTGGCATCCCAAATGGTCCTCCAAGTCTGCCAAGAGTAATTTCTAAATGCGGAGCCAGGAATAACCCCAGAATGACACCAGGTATGGCCCCAAAACCAAAAAATAAAATAAAACAAAATAAACCAACAACAATAAAAACACCCTTCAATGAATACTTTACTACATGAATCTTTGCCTTCAGGTTAAATTTCTGGATGTCAATATCTATACTAAATACCTGTTCATTTTTAATAATTTAAGTTTTGACAAGGTATATCCAAGGAAAAATGTATTTTCTCTAGATTAAAACATTTGTAAAATTGCCTCTTATCAAATGCCAATTATGACTCAGAATTGTAGGAATCTTTATGTCTGATGTGGGGATGTAAAATGGTTTAAGCTGCTTTGTAAATGACTCATATATGTACTTAGATGAAATGAAAGTGTATAAGCTATAATTCAGTAATTGTACTTTAGATTTTTATAGTTAATATATTCTCTCTAAGGTTCAAAGGCAGGATACATAAGGCTGTGCTTTCTGGTATTGCTTGAAAAACTGAGGGGATGGTCTACAGTATTGAGAAAATCTGAACTAGATTTACATATGACAAATCTAGTATCTTTAAGTAAACAAAGAAAACTACTATTTATAATACCGTTTCATTTGTATAGTAAATATATAAGTAGATTTATTTGGTACATGTAGATAAAATAGTACTTCATATGATATGATTAAGAATAAATTATTTTGTGGGCCGGGTAGGTGGCGCTGGAGGTAAGGTGTCTGCCTTGCAAGCGCTAGCCAAGGAAGGACCGCGGTTCGATCCCCCGGCGTCCCATATGGTCCCCCCAAGCCAGGGGCGATTTCTGAGCACATAGCCAGGAGTAACCCTTGAGCGTCAAACGGGTGTGGCCCAAAAACCCCCCCCCCCAAAAAAAGAATAAATTATTTTGTTAGTATAAGAAGTATGAGATAAATTAAGAGATTATAATAACAATGAGTCAGAGAAACATTAAAAATCGTGGAAAGAATGATGGAGATGAACACATGACAAATGTAATGCTAAGCACCTAAAAAACAATAAAAATTAAGAAAATCTAGACAGAAGACAAAGAGAAGATTATTGAAGCAACTTTGAGTCACCCGATTATTTTTTCTTTGCATTTCTTCAAGTTCTAACAGTTGCATCTGCGGACCTAAGACTGGACATTGTGAGTCATTCATATGCCATGGCTTACTCTGGCTCCAGATTCTCAGAATTCTTAATCAACTTCAACATAAAAATTTTACATTCTCAAAGTGAAAGGAAAAATAGGATAGGACTTTAGATCAGAAATTTCCAAGACTTATTTCTCAGGGCAGTTTGAAAGCATGCTATTCTGGGGGTGGGATGGGGGACATCATATACTTTTATTGAAGGAATTATTTTTATTACATTAAAATAAATAAAATATTCACAGAAATCTTCATTTTTGTTAAAATAAAATAATTATTACAATAATTTTTATATTTCTTAAATTAAAATAGATTTTAAAACTTTTACTCAATATGTAATGAAGCCTCACCTCCTCCTCCCCATGATCCTATTCTGAGGCACAAAACAAGCATTCTCCATTCTTGATAGTGTTCTTGGCATTTTGTGTTAATAAATATTTATTTATAAAAAATTATGATATGATAAAACACACATAGCTAATCAGGAATATAGAATACTGAACTGTGGTGTACCATAGAAACATAGATGTATCCTACTCATAGCTGACACTCGGGTTTTCATCTCAGAATCCTGGCAGGTGCAGAGAGTACAATGATATTTTGAAAATGATTATAAGGAAAACCCATATTTCCTCTGTATTAGATCCTGATAGAGCTAGGGAAAGCTGGCATAGTATCTCTTAGAGTTGTTCATAACTTGTGAACATCTTTAATTGAATACAAACAATATTAAAAAAGCAAAAATTAAAATCAGAGTTTGACATCAAATCTTTAATAAATGCCTTTGTTGTGAAGCCAAGCAATATTGCTATGAATTCCCCACCAAGGGCTTTCCTCTATCCTTAATCTAGTCTCCTTCATGAACTCTGGCAAATATGAGTTAGTATACTGAATGAGACTTGGCAGAAACCATGAAGCCACAGGGAGCAAGCAATTATTAATAGTGTAAATGCTCATAAATTTATTTCACTTACATGGAATGCCTGCAGCCTTGTATATTTCTTAGCCTGTTGAACCAGAATTAATTTATCTTAGGATGCTTTCTGGGATCTAATTTTTATGCTTTAAGTATTTGTATTGAAGAGAACAGTTCATATGTTTCTCATATATAGTCAAAGGTAAGCATAATCAGCATATGCCTTTCTAAAAATATTCAAGGGAATATTGATCTGAGTAACATTGACTTAAAATTCTTATTATTTTAACTTCAATATAGAGAGTCAATAATATTCCCACTAAAATTTGAGTATGCTTTTGTGGATATAACAGGCTTTTTTTCTTTTTTTTTTCTTTTCTTTTTTTTTGGTGGGGGGGGGGTGGCACACCAGGGGTTACTCCTGGCTCTGCGCTCAGAAATAGCTCCTAGCTTGGCTGGGATTTGAACCACAGTCTGTCTTGGATAAGATGCATGCAAAGCAAACACCCAACCACTATGCTATTGGTCCAGGCCCCAAACAGGCTTTTTCTCGAAATGTTTTATGGAAGAAGAAAAGGCAAAAGATCTAGACTAGGCAGTGCGGTGCTGTAGAACAACTTTGGGCAGAACAACACCACCTAACTTCACATCTTACAAGGATGACAGTGTGCTATGGGAATAAGAATACAAAATCTAAGGTCTGGCACAGAGCATGCGGCCCTGAATACAGGAAACGGATCAACAAGTTTGGACCAAAAGGAAAAAGCGAAAAGAAAAACACCATAGTTCGGCAGCAACAGACTTCTCAACAAATGATGTTGAAACAACTGTATAAAAAAAATAAAAAATAAAAAGTGAGTTTGGACATAGAATTTACTTCCTTGACACACATGCAAAATGTGTGTCATGTAAAGAGGTCAGAAAATCAAAAATGTAACTTCTAAAGCTTAGAGAATAACAGGAGACACAATGCAGGAGTGTGGTAAGGTGATGAGTTTTAGGATGAAACATTTAGAAGCTGAATTTTCACTCAAAAACTTTCTGGAAACAAAGTAAAAGGAATGAGAAGACAAGCCACAAACCAAGGAAAAATATTTGCCAGTCCGGATAAAAATTAGTCAAAAGTATTAAAAAAATAACTCAGAAATAAGGAAACAAAGTCGTCTACTTTTTAGAATAGGTATCTTACCCCCCATAAATGCATGTATTTAAAATTAAAAACAGTTTGTAAAAAAATGAAAAAATGGCAGGTTAAAAGGGGATGCCACCACATATCAGAATGACCAAAATGAAAACTTAAACAATATCAAATGCTGGTTAAAAATGGACTCATCACAACAGGCAGAGTGAAATCATATCAGTTCGGTGGCTGACTGCAACACTAAGCATCATCTTATCTAACAATATGGCAAACTCCTTGCTCTTTACTCATATAAGCTGAAAACTTATGCTTGCACACAGTTGTGTACAGCTTATTTATAATAGCCATACTTTCTAAGAAGAAGCCAAGGTTACTTTTAATAGATGAGTACATAAATCAGCTTTAGTGCATCCAATTAAGTATTAATGATGCCAACATCTTCAACTGAGGATAGTGACCTCGTATGGAGTCATATGACTGCATATGAGGTTTGTGAAAGATCAAAATCATCTGCATAATGAATGTGAGATGTTTCCAGCAGAGCTTACCCCTGTTTCATATCTTGGGGGAAACGGCATGATGAGTACAAATTGTTGAATATGTTCCACTACCCAGTAATAAAAGAAACCAGCTAACAAGGCATGGAGGAAAAAGACAAGAAGGAAACTTGCTTTTTGTTAAGTAACAGAGGTCATTTTTGAAGGGCCATACATTATAATTCTAACTAGATGAAATTCTGGGAAAGATCATAAGTTCATCAAGGACGTGAAAGGAAAAGTGATTATAAGAGGGTAGAGGAGGGATGAGATGTAGATGAATGAAGCAATTCCGTATGAGAGAAAAACTGCACTCATTAATATTATTCATCAAAGCCCATAGAACCTACAAGACCAAGAATTTGCTCTAATAGAAGCCGAATATCTTAGATAATAATGATTTGCCAATGTAGGTGCATCTATCACAGCATGCACAAGTCTCCCATACAGAATGCTGGTGGGAGTGGGGCATGTGGTTGGCCCCCAGCAGAAGACACCTAAGAAATCTTAGTACCTACTTTTGATTTTTTTTTTTTTGTTTTGGGGCACACATGGCATCTCTCAGGGATTATTCCTGGCTCTGTGCTCAGAAATTGCTCCTGGCAGGCTTGGGGAACCATATGGGATGCTGGGAATCAAACCAGGGTTCGTCCTGTGTTAGCTGCATGCAAGATAAATGCCCCGCTGCTGTGCTATCTTTTCCAGCCCCTGTTCCTGCCTCTTGATTTTTCTGTGAACAAAAATTTTTTCTAAAAAATATATGGTTGGCTAATTTTTTTCAAAAGCCAAACCACAGCAATAACCACAAACCTCTCAGTTTGGGTTAGTCCAAGAGGGGGAAGTAAAATGTGATGAAGGAATAAGTTAAAAAATAACAATTACTGGCTTTCTGCATCTACCATCACCCTCCATCACCAACTTCCTGTGAGGGAAAGTGAAGACACATCTTAATGATCCTTCCTCCTCAGGATGAGGGACCAGAATAAAGGTCATGATGGAAGTCGAGACAGATGCTAAGTGTAAGAGAGCTCAGCCACAGAGAAAACAGCCATTTCCTTATCAGAGGACCTGATCATTTTGAAACCATTAGGAGAATTAAAGGCTCGTAGTGATCTTTCTGGGTACTGATGATCATTCACAGTTAGGTAATAGATCATAGCAATTATAGATTGGTTTTCTCACTCGTGGCCTCTCAGAGCTTTGGGACTTAAGTCAGCTACTGCCATTCTAGTGAACTTCAGGAATATTTGCAGTGACCATGCACACCACCCGGACTCTTGTCATCAAACCCTCCAGTTCTCAAGCTGTACCTGGCATGCAAACCCACCTCCTTGTCATGGGGTGGCAGGCACGCACACACCTCTGTGCTGACTGAGACAGCAGGAACTAGCAGTAAAAGGAACATGCCACTTCACCTCCTGCAGCTTGAAAATATTTATTATCACCCCAAGATGTGCAGCTGAAAGGCGGCAGAGAATAACCAATAAACTAGAACATTGAGGTTTGTTTGTCTTCTTCCTTAGCAGGGATTTGTTCTTTGGGTGAGCACTGGGGCTGATGTTTGGTCCTGACAGCAAAGGGAGCTGAAGGCTGGGTGATGCCAGATGTTTCTGCTGCCACCACCCCGTCTGCCTACTGCTGTCAGGCTCCAAGTACTTCCTTCATTTTTACCTCTCAGAGAAATAATCTGAGGTGTCCCTAAATTTTGAGAGAGAAATGGGCATAGACAGGCTGGCTTTTAAATCCCAATAGTCCCTGAAAAGGTAAGTGGAGCTGAGTGACAATGGAGGGTCCAGCCCAGTGGAAGAGCAATTACCACACAGATACAGAATGTCTTATTAGTGCTGAGTGATTCACAGGGGAGTGAACACTGGCAGAGGCTGTGAAAAATCAAAACAACTCACCCAATTTGAAAACTGTATTTCAAAACAGAAAAATAAAATAGCCTGTGTGCGATGGGGGACTTGGCATCTGCAGCATTTAGAGAAATAATAGAAGTTAATAAAGAGCATCAAGCGATAATGTGATAAATAACCCTTGGTTCTAGGCACCAGAACGCAAATTCCAAGTTAAAGGGAAAGTGATGAGAGGAGTGAAGGAAGGGGAGGACTGGAAGTCACCAGAGGACACTGGTTTAAAGTCTTGGGTATGTTTGTGGCTCTGAGTTGACAGGCTGTGTATCCATGAAAAGCATACATGTGGGCGCCACTCTAAACATGCAACTTAAGCCGTAGCAATTACATTAGACAATTGAGCGTGTGACTTGGGGCTTTTAATAGTGGCTGATGCCGGCTGGGCACCTAGTAAAAAGTGGGCCATAGTTTTTGCCAGTGATTTCTGATCTTAGTAAGATTATAACTATGATTCCCATTGTATCAATTAGTGTCACAGTTTAGGAAAAGCCCCTCAGCCCAGCCCTGCAGCTTGACGCAATAGAAATGAGAGGCAGACCCAGACAGCTCTGACTTGGTCCAATTTACTTGGTTCTGAGACCCCAATCTGCTAGTCTCTCTCTCTTTTTTTTTTCTCCTCTTGCTCCTCCTCCTTGTTCTCCTCCTCTTATTTCTTTTTCTCCTCTTCTCACCTTCACCAAGGGTCCAGCTTACTATTATTTTTTTTTCAGACTTCTAGCATGCAAAAGCCTCTACAATCTGAGCCTTGCTTGCTGCTTAGAAACACATGTAAAAACAGAGGATGTGAGGAATCTTCCACTGGGTGAAATGTGGTTCCAAATCAGCATAGATCCAGTTAACCACCTACTTTCAGCATCCATAGTGTGAGGCTTTGAAATGAAGCATTTTCCACAAAGCTTCCAAATTCAATGAACCATTCTGATACCCAGAAAGGTGATGGATATAAAAAGCTTGACATAGAAATAATTGGCTCCAGACCTGTACTAATCATACTGTCTACTTTCTCAGTGAGCAATAATTATAGATTTTTAAGATTTTCTTGGTAAACAACATAACTTGTGGATTTAGAAATGCATGAGTTTCTGTTATGTATACAAGTGATATATCTATATACACTATATATACACATATATAAAATATTTGACTAAATTAGCCTCTAAGAGCTTGTTACATAAACCAAAAATACCATTTTCAAATAGGACTGAGTCTGACGTGTCCCATCAGTCTCAAGACTGCCTACTGAGGTTGCTGAAAGGATTTGCACACCCTAAGAAAGCAGGAAAAGACATTATTGAAATAATTCCCAGAGATAAGGGCCGGAAGGACCGGCTCACTATATGAAGCTCACAACAAAGATAAATAACTACACAGAATTATAACAATGTCAATGAGTGAGGAAAATAAAAAGCCTGTTTCTAATATAGGCAGGGAGGGGAGGGGTGGAGGAAGGGGAGGGCATTGGAGATGGGAATCTTGCACTGGTGAAGGGGGTGTTCTTTTTATGACTGAAACCCAACTACAATCATGTGTGTAACCATGGTGTTTAAATAAAGATATTATTTTAAAAATTTTAAAGAAAGGAATATCAAAACACAAAATACAATTATATGTAATAAAACTTAGTCTTGGAATAGAAAAAGAGAAAGCAGGGAAGGGAATGGGGTGGAGAGTAATGAAAAGACAGAGTTATACAGTTTATACTTTTGTACATAAAATTTCTGAACCAATTGAAAGCTTTTCCATTTTGCTCTAAATGTTGCTCCCACTCTAAGTTTGGACAAGTTCCTTTCATTGGACCTCCTTACTTATGTGGAAAATGGGGTGATAACACCTAATTAAAGGTTTGTATTTGAACAATTATGGAGATGGAGCTTTCCCATGGCAGCAGGGAAGGTTTGGCTGATGCTATTGAAAGTTTACATTGATGTCAGGAAACATTTTTGTGACACTCAACCTGGATAATATTTTCCAATAGTTCGATGGTTCCTTTGGGAAAAATTCATAAGGAAGGTAGCAAAAATTGTCATCAAATTCTTTATTACATCTTTTTAAACAAATATTAAAAAATAAAAATAGGGCAGGAGAAATAGTGTAGTGGGGAGGACATTTGCTATTATGTCCAGTAGATCCAGGTTCCATCACTGGCACCACATATGATTCCCCAAGCATAACTAGGAGTAATCCCTGAGCACCGCTAAGTGTGGTGGACTTGTGGACTTTATTTATAAAAATAAAATAAAAATAAAATTGTCCTTGATGCACCGTGAAGATTGAAAAGAGTGAGGAAAAGAACTACTAGACAGAAGTGGGGAAGAAGCAACAATAGAGACAGTTTCATGAACTCTGTGTGTGGCCCAAAATCTCCTGACTCAAACTAGCAAACATCAGTGTCTTCATTGAAGACTTTGGTGGCATTGATCAGCTAACAAACACAATAAAATGTGAAATCTTAAAAAATTAGTCACAGCAAGTTAAAGATTATTCAACCTTGAGCATTCTGAAACAAACCACTCTAATTAAATAAAACTATTCAATGATGTCAAGATAAAAAAGAAATTAATACAATTTTAAGACAAATTACACAAGAAGTCTTATATTGAGACTTTAATTGTCAATTTAGGAGTGTCATTGTTTTCTTCTCTTCCCATGAAAAGGAAATATATTCTAACCAGTAAAAACCATATATTTGAATGGAAGCCCTCTGCTGAGAAGTAAACCGGGCAGCAGGAAGCAGATTTCTGTAAAAAGGAATCAGCATTGTATTCCTTGACAGAGATAATACTAATGTATGTCTGCTGGTTGGGCAATTTTTCTTGAAACATGAGCCATGGAAAACAAATAAACTAATACTTTCATAGCATTTATGGAGAGCTTATATGCTAAACATCATGCTAAATCCCTAATATATTTCACATTGTTTAATATTCATCCAAAAATTTAGTTTAAAGATGCTATTATGATATCCACTTATAGAAGAGACACTGAAAGACAAGAGAGATGTCAAAATGGTCTTTTGTATGAAGAAAAACTGGCCATACCTATTATACAGATAGGCCAAGGGGCACAGAGTGGTAGGGGAACATTCAGAAAACCAAAAGCAATGCTTCACTCCCAAATCCCTCCTTTCTCCATGGGGCAGCCGCAGCTAAAAGCCCCTGCTAGTGGGGTGAGCCAGGGTGCCATTCACCCTGACCTCCCAGGACCACCCACCAATGGAGATCCTCTGTCTTTGGGACAAGGATGCACTCTGGGAATACTGGTAGAAGGTCAACACTGTATTAGAATCTAAATTTAACTTTTAGAAGTAACTGCTTGTTTTGCTTCTATAATTTAGCTTTGCTAAAGTGCTAACTGCTACTGATGATTGGCCTAAAACTTAAGGGTGTAGGCCCAAAAGATAAAAACGGGACAGTAAGTTCCAGGAGCTTGTCTCATAAACTATCGCTTATGTCTAAAATCCAATTATGAAGAACTTTGTAAGTCACAATGGTTTCAATAAAATTAAATTAAAAAAGAAAAAATACTGGCCATAAATGATTGACTTCCTTACTCTGGAAGTACCTATTTTCAATGGATTATAATTCTCACCTTGTTTTAAAATTCCTGTGCAACAGTAGAGAGATAGAGTAGGCATTTGTCTCACATGTAGCCAGCCCCTGATTTGATCCCAGCAACAGATAGTCCTCTGAGCACCACTAGAGTGACTCCTGAGCACAGAGGCTCTATGAAGAGATACTGAGATAAAGGACTTAAAGCACCTAGTAGCGAGGATGCATGAGGGTGCTACAAGAAAAATATCTAAAGTTTTGCAATAACAGTGAAAAAAAAAAACGGAGTAAAGTATCTAAAGTTTTGCAATAACTGTGAAGATTGCATGAGATAAAAGGGCTGACCTAGCTCTCTATGTAGCTCCCCTTGATTCCAGGTAGCTAGTTCCTAGTCAGACCCCCTTGGGGCCACTATGCTCTACAATCTACATGATGATCAGCTAGTTTCCAGCTGGATCTCTTGGGGATCAGGGACTGACCTTGGGACCTTGTGAATAAAGGGCATGTCTAGAACCATTCCTTTAAGGTGGTCCTGAACCATTCTCCAGGTAGTCTCCTGAACCCCAGGCCTCCAGCCTTAACCAGGCCCAGTGACCTAAGTAATTCAATGAAAGACACTTAAAATTACAAAGATGACAAGAAAGCAGCTTTGCATCTCTGCCAGGTTCTTAAGGACTTTCTAGAACAGACTGAACCAATCTGCTGTGGATCGCTTGAAATTGACCCTTGGAGAAAGAAGTATTATTTAAGCGCCTCAACAAAGTGCCAAGTGCTTTAAAAATAATAAAATACCTTTATTGATAATCTATTGACTATAACACTTGATAATATAAATAGTTTAATATTGGGCCTGTCCTCCTATGACTGCTCAATAAAATATTAAGAGATTATACTGCATCATAACTGTAAAAGAGCTCAGGATATAGTCTATTTGCTTGATGAGAATGAATGGTGGGTATCATCATCAAATTGTGAGACTGTTCATCAATCAGTATTGACTTCAGTGGCCAAGACAGACCCAGAGAAGAAGTGTGCAAGAAACAGGCCTACCTGAGGAAAATGGACAGGGAGACTGGCAAAGTCACCAGACTTCTGGCAAATGAATTTAAGGAAGAAAGAAGACAGAGGGACAGAGAAGGTGGGCAGAGGGTATTGGATAACTAAGTCATCTGAGGGATGCAAAGTCTATGGGGAATCCTTAAAGTCAAAGAAGTGCCCATAGAAATCCTGTTTCTCTCACAAGTGGCTCTAGCTGACTAACCTGCTCTAGGGACCACTGACAGCAGAAGAACGTGGCCATTAAGGCAAGGCAGGCCCAATAGAAGAGCTCAACGGTGGTCAAATGGATTGAGTACAGTGGTGTGTCCCAGTGCTGCCTCCTGCTGTTAGAGACCACCAGGCACAACACAGCACTGTTTCACCCATCCCTCAAGAATCTCCATTTCTTCATTCTCCATTCCTTCATTCTCCATTCCCCTGCATTTAGGGATCAACTACAGCAATAATTAAGTAGCAGAAGTCTAGAATTTAATGAAGATTAGTTCATATGTGCTTCAGGTGATTTGGAGATGGGATAGTATCAAGACACATCGCTAGAGAACTTTTGCCCTTGAAATCCTGCCTTTTTAATTGACTGTCTCCTTGGAGAGGAAGTCACCTATGCCTGTCTGTGATGCAATGGGACTTAACTTTGTGACTTAAAAGAAAATCTGGACAGAAAGAAAACCTACATCATTCTCTGAGTCACTGTGGTTTTAGGGCCTGATCTGGCTTCTCTTTGCACCTGATTTCAGCAATTCAGCAGGTTGGGTGCCTGCTTAGCCTATGGGAGGCCATCTCCAAGGAGTAGTGCTGAAGCAGCTTTGAAGAAAAAGACACACCAGGATCATATGATCTTACCACAAATGCTCTTGTTATAACCAGCACAGCATTCCTAAAGTTTGCTTCAGTAACTTTATTTAATTTTGGTTTGGACTTTTTCTCTTAGGGAATCTTATTTTATCTGCTACTTTTCTTGCTTTTCTATCATTGGTTTTGTCTGCATTTCTAATACTTTATTTCATCTGACCTTAAACCTACATATTAAACCAATTGTTTATTCACACCTCCAATATTTCATGATTTCTCTGATGGACTCTCTATCTTTAAGACTTTCTTTTCCTCTAGTTTTAAGCTTCTCTTCTCATTGCATCTTAAAGTCTAATTGCAACTCTAGGAAATGGTATTTTTCTCTATTAATTTAAAATATTTATTTATAGATTTTAGGTTTGGGGGCCACACCCATGGTTCTCAGGGTTTACTCCTGGCTTTTCATTCAGAAATCTCTCCTGGCAGGCTCAGGAGACCTTATAGGAAGCCGGAAATCGAACCTGGGTCCTTCCTGAGTCAGCACAGGTAAGGCAAACACTCGATTACTGTGCTTTTTGCTCAGGCCCCTAATTTCAAATCTTGAAAAATATTTAAAACCAATAGAGCCTTTTAAAGTACCAAAGTCTATCATGATTTAATTTTTCTCTGACAGCCTCTCTCTCTCTCTCCACACACACACACACACACACACACACACACACACACACACACACACATATACACACACACAGAGTTTGTGTTTTCAATCTATCAGAATGAGATACAATCACCCTCCTTTTATAGTCATTGTGAGATAGTGTGCCGGAGGATATATAGAGGCTGGAAGGAGAGTCCTAGGGTAAAGTAAAAGAGTTTTTAAATTGAGAAGTTATATGTGAAAGGAAAAGGCTAACACATACTTGACCGAATGCATTTCTTTAGAAAATGGAAACGAGAAATGATTACGACTTCAATGTGTTATCCCCGTAATAGCCCAGCAATAGCACCAGTGTCTATGTGATAAGAGCCTCAAAGAAGGTGAAACAAAAGTCACTTGGAATGAACTGAAAGTGAGGCAATTCAGTAAAACTGACAGTTGTGGAGACAGAGGAGGGTCAATTCTGTGAGCTTCAGCTCATTTGACTCAAGAGGCTAACGCTGTACTGAGGTGACTACCAGAGAAAACTTCAGAAAGTGTTCTTTACAAAATAGAACCACATTTTCATGGTGAGTGAGATGAGACTATGTGGAATTATTTTACTAATGCTCTTAAGTAAGGTCTCATGACTGGGAAGGGTTGACAAATGTAGTAAGTGAAAGGCAGTTCTAGTCAAATTTCTATGCTCTACTCATCACCCATTGCCTGAAATATTCCAGACCCATCCCCAGGGCACTACAGAATGAGAGAAAGATTATTTCTGAGACTAACTCACACTCCCACCTCTTCTTTTTTGTTCCTAAGGAAGGAGCTCGGTGGAATTCATGGAGGAACTTCTTTTGCCCAAACAGCAAGTAGTTAGAGTCCATATGAAGGCATAGAGAAAGAAAAGTTCCTAAAGACCTCATGTACATTGTGGATCATGGTCCCCTCATGGATGTTGGCAGGATTCAGGAGGAAACCAAAAAAAAGAAATGTTGTGGGTGGAATTTTATTTTTTCAGCATAAATCTCCATAGGTTCCTTCTAGAAGGGTTATATATAATTGTAGTATGTATATATGTAAATGTGTATGCATATATCTATATACATGTATGCATATATCTATATACACGTATAATATATAATATTATATACATATGTATATATTTCATGTGGGTATATACATATCCACATGTATGTATAATGTGCATATATGCATATACAATGGAATACAACATGGCTGTAAGAAAAAATAAAATCATACAATGTGCACCTGCACATCACAGAGATGAAACTCGAGGAGATCATGCTGAGCAAAGTTGGTCTGACACAGCTGGATCTCTCATATGTGGGGCTTAAAGATTCTTAGCAAGGGATCCCCAAAGGGCCAAAAGCAACACAGTGGGAGAACTATTCCACACAATTGAATTTGGAGGGCAGTGGTTGAAGGGTTGAAAGGGAGGGGGTGTTGGGGTCCTTAAGAGGGAGGCGGATTCACTGGAGCATCGGATGTGGTGTTGCAATTATGTTCATGGGAAACTATCATTAACAGGATTTAATGCAGAATCTCAATAAAATACCTTTTTTAAAAAATGATTCCGTATTCAAAAACAATGTTGTGGGCATTTTCAGAAACAGAGGTTTGACATCTTCACTAATGTTGACTTTAGTCTATGGAGGAGAAACATGGGAAGGGGGGACACACTATGGTGGCCTCTGTTCTGGACCAGTTCTAGTCTTTAGGGCCTTCCAAATGTATCTATCCTACCTACCTCCTCTTTTTTAGGAAAAAATATCACATCAGCCTCTGTAAAATACCTTCTTTAAGCAAACAAACAACTCTTCCAATTATATCCCAGGACAATACAGCATCCCTAGATCTTTTAAGTGCCTGCCAGGGCTAAAGGGTCTCCCACTTTGGAAAACAGAGACAAAGAGGATCATTTTGATTGAAATGCAGTCCAGTCCAGCCTTTCTGGAAAACAATATGGATATTCCTTAAACAATTGGACATTAAGCTTCCAAAAGATCCAGCAATACCACTCCTAGGGATATACCCTAGAAACACAAAAACACAATGCCTTCTGCATGCCTATGTTCATTGAAGCTCTATTTACAATAGCTACAATCTGGAAACAAGCCAGATGAGTGGCTAAAGAAACTATGGTATATCTAAGAAACTGTGGTATATCTACACAATGGAATACTATGCAGCTGCTAGAAAAAAATAAATTCATAAAATTTGACTGTACATGGATGGATATGAAGACTATTAAGTTGAGTGAAATAAGTAGGAGAGAGATAAAAACAGAATAGTCTCACTCATTTGTGAAATTTAAGAAAATCAAAGACAGTATAATAATACCCAGAGACAATAGAGATGAGTGCTGGAAAGACCAGCCCATGATCTGAAGCTTATCACAAAGAGTGGCAAGAGTAGTTAGAGAAATAACTACACTAAGAACTAGCATGGCAATGATAGAAAGAGAAATATAACACCTGTCTTGAAAACAGGCAGAAAATGGGGGAGGAAATGGGGACGATGGTGGAGGGAAAGTTGCACTGGTGAGGAGTGTGTGTATTTTATGGCTGAAACCCAATTATGAACATGTTTGTAACCTTGTTGCTTAAAAAAGAAATTATATATAATAAAAGGGAAGTGTTTGTTTTATTTCCCACAGAGGAGAGCACCACATAAAATGTTGCACTGGTGATGGGTGGTGTTCTTTACATGACTGAAACCCAAACACAATCATGTATGTAATAAAGTTGTCTAAATAAAAAAAAAGGTGACTAAAGGCATATCTGCTTTATAGGTTATTTTAAACATAGGAGGTTATCTAAATATGATAAATAAAATAAACTGCCAACTAAAAAAAATCAATAAAACAACTATGCTTTTATGGAGAATCCCCTCATAATCACCAAGTTGCCCTCTCTAGACTTCTTGTGAATACTTGAAGCAAATGACAACAGCTTGAAGGAACCCTTTCGGCCACCCTTTGCCTTTACATGTTGTTGAATGTGTCAGTCTAGAGCATTCATTGTACATAAATATGTTCCTGCATGCAGGGTAAGAGGGTGGTGAAAGGGACAGAGAAGAGACAAACAAGAACATTTTCTCATACTGGAAGGATAAGAAAAATCCTTGGAGAGAATGAGCTCTCATAAGTTTAACTGATATCTTTAACATGAAGATGTTCAGGGTCAAAAGAGTCTTGGAAGAAGTATCAGACCTTGAAATGGGGTCCCTCAGGTGCTTGGGTGTGTGGAATTTGGAGAAATGATGTTGCCTGAGGTGGAAGTCAGCAGCTGTGTTCCCAAGGTTATCAGCAACATTTTGACCTCAATAGCACCATGTCTGGACTGAAGAAGAAGGGGAGATAATTTGCTGCTTACTGTCCTCAAGAAATTCAAACCTATTAATGTTTTAAACCAAAGCTCCAATTTTTTCTTTGAATGATCCACAACTGTCTCTCAGTGGCCCAGACTCCAGTACATTCAGGACTCAAAAGAACCCACGGTGGATACTAATTCTACATCTTTTTTTAATACTTTTATTTAAACACCTTGATTACAAACATGATTGTAGTTGGGTTTCAGTCATATAAAGAACACTCCCCTTCACCAGTGCGACATTCCCATCACCATCTTAAATAAATCACTGCTCTTTCCATTTACACCGTAACTGTTCCCTGATCTCTAGCACTTGGAAAAGCATACAACATTTTGTAGCTGTTTTTAGTGTGTGTATGATAATAATAATGAATATCTTGACTCACTTATGGTGACAGCTAATATCTATGGATCATTTAAGACTTGCCAGGCTCTTTTATATATTACAAATCCAATCGTGAAAATCTCCAACAACATAATGGCGTAAGTCCCTGATAAAATAACCATCATTAGCAAATTGGTCAAACTTGCAAATATTGGTCAATATCACCCACCATGCAAGGCAACAAAGGGGTCAGGACTTAAAACTACTATGTGATTCGCTCGTAAACACAGTGACAAAGCACTCCATAGTAAGATGTCTATCATGAGCAATCAATAGATTGATTATTTCTGGGCATAACTCAGAAGAAACTCAGCTCTGAAAAAGGGAGTGGGTGTCAGAGCCACTGGGGTCCTTTCACACCATCCATCATTTGAGAACGCAATGCCCAAGTGAGTTTTGCTTAGCGCAGTTTATCTAGGTAGACATTGAGGTTGGGAAACAATAGTTATGTATCAGGGTTAAGACCTGTCTGTAACATATACTGATGCATTTGAACTTTATCTTTTAAGATGTGAGAAATCATTAAAGATTCTGTAGAATAATTGGCACTGCTTGGTAGAACCAGAAGATAAGTCTGTGGTGAAAAAAAGAGAAGCTGAAGGTAAACTAATCAATTTTGAAGGTTGGTACTGAAAATCATAGATTTAAGGAATGAGTCTGAATTAGAGTTAGGAGAGAAAAAGAAAAGCATCAAATGTGTAAACTTTCATGAAGACAATATTATGCTTTTTCACAGGTCAGTGGTAGAAGTTTGGCCTGATTTCTAGGTCATATAAAACCAAGTGTTTAGTAATGTAACAACTTAGAAAATAAGATGTTGAAATAATAAAAGGTGGACAATCTCCCCTCCCCTTGAATGATTTCTGGACTGGATTCTGCTATGTCTCCTCTTTGTACTAACATCTTCAAGAATCACCTTAACATCTGCAGTTCCATTATTCTAAAAGGTTGAGTCAAGTCTGATGAAAGGGGATCATGTTATGGAGACGATACCTTTACACTTATGAGTAAGATTATGTTAGACACTTATTCAGCTATGTGGGCATTTTCCCTAAATGATCAGTCTTAGATCATGTTTGTAAACAAGAAATAATATTATTGTCCCTCAACACCTAATCATTTCATCGCTAGCCTCAGAGCAACTTTATATGCTCTATTTCCATGCCCAATAGGGGCCATCTATCAGTGCCATTTTCTTGACTTGCTCTCATCTTTGTTTTACAAAGTTACAAGGAAAACCTTTATTGGTTGAGCTTCAATTTCAACCAGTGCCCATTATCACCACCATTGACATGAAAGTCATCCCATACCATTGCTGATGGTGCCACCATTAATAATATAAATGTGTATCTCAACCCTACTCCCATCTTGAGTTTTTATTAAGTTTTCATCCATTTTTTACACCAACTGCTGGATCTTTTCCTTTTCTCAGCCTGTTAGTCCAAATACTGGCAAGTTCAAAGGCATCAATATTTAAGTTTCTCTCACTATGACCTGTCTACTTCATTGTGTGGTAATGAGGTATTATATGATATGTTAGATCTGGTGAGCGCTGAGTTTATCATTCTACAATAAAGAAGTATTCTAACAAGAACAGTAACTGATAGGCAGTTATGACAAATACCCCAGGGTCTACTTACTTACTTGGAGATTTTGCATGTGATACTCATATTTCTACTAGACTTCTTTCTTCTTTTTTTCTTTCATTCTTTCTGATTCCTTAGCTGCTTTTGTCTATTGTATCTTAGTTTATCCAATGCTTCTGCAAAGAGTTGTCAATCCACAGAGCACTAAAACTTTAGTTTCTATCTTTCTATCCTTCTATCCTTCCACATAATGTCAAAGCAATTCCATGGGACATCTAGACTTTCAAACTTGGCATCAGAAATTTCAGACCCCAACTCAAATCAAAATATTACCATCTGCTAGTTATAGTACAGAAGCCCAGGAAATTCCCTTTATGAATCAGAGATTTATCTTCTAATAATTAGGAAGAATATTACTTGATGTAATAGATTTCCAAGAATGCTTAAGTGATATCAAAACTGCACAGCTCCTGAGTTGTGCTTTCAAAGTAGCATCTGTCACTTTTTCTAATGGATCTAGACAGCCCTAGATTCAGCTCCAGGCAGGAGCAAAGGTTTATTGCTAAACCCAGTGTTCTCTGGCAATAAATCTCAACTCCTAGTACCACCTTCCTGCTGAATCACAGCTTGCAGGTGCTGAAGCATATATAATCCAGGCGCAGATGACAGAGAAAGGAGCAGTGCAGTGCCTAAACTGTTTGTCTTTAAACCACTTTGCCCCTCTGGGTGTGGAGCTTTGTCAATCCAGCCACAACTGGGGAGAGGACTGGATGCTGTGGGTTTGCAGGGACACACTTGCCTTAGTATGTCTTTTTCAGTGCTCTCTTTTCACACTCTGCATTTGTGTCTGTGTGTATGTATGTGTGTTTGTTGCATTAATAGGCTTATCATTCTCCATTTCCATGGAACAGGGAGCACATGAATAAACTACTCAGCTGGGGCAAATATGACTTCCAGTGTGACAGAGAGAAAAGAGAGAGAGAGGTAAAAAGGAAATGTGAGTACCCAAAAAGAAGGAAAGTACTTGTTTCTCCTGGGCAATGGATAAGGTATGTGAACATGCCTAGTACCACATGGTCCCTGAGAATCACTGATATTGGGTCAGGCAGCTCCAGAGCACCACAGGACCTGAGCAGCACAGGGGCCTTCTGCACTTCTGTCAGCCCAGTTGGTAGATAATCACCCAGAAGGGCCTCAAGGGTCCTTAAAAAGCATTTCTGTCAGCTTTCCCTTTCCTCTCTTTCTTTGTTGTTGTTATTGCTGTCTCCAGGAAGAACAAAACCTAGGGTTTGTTTTTTTGTATTTTGTTTTTTTGGGCCATATTTGGTGACACTCACGGGTTACTCCTGGCTTGGGGGACTGTATGGAGAGCTGGGGGATCGAACCACAGTCAGTCCTAAGTTAGTGCATGCAAGGCAAATGCCCTACCCCTTGTGCTACCACTCTGGCCAAATTCTAGTACTTGACAAAGAATCTGTGATTTATACATGCTGGCCTCTAAAATTTCACTTGCTTTGACTTTCTGTCAAAAGGGAGAAAAAAGAGCAGATTGAGACCAGCAAGGGTGTAGCCGCTGTGAGCAGTGGCTAGAGATCGGATTGACCTTCAGTTAAGAGTACATAAACCAGACCCAACTGCCAGTAGGTTATGGACAGAGTTTAGGGGAAAATAAAACCAGCTTGAGTTCAGCAAAGTATGAGACCAGCAATAGCACAATCACTCTGCTTCACTATGTGGCTGTGCATTTCTTCCATTCAATAAGCTGTATCACAACATTTATTATGGGCATTATAGATCACGGGCAAGAGAGATAGCACAGCAGTAGGGCATTTGCCTTGCATGCAGCCAACCCAAGACAAACTTGGGTTCGATTTCTGACATCCCTTATGGTCCCCTGAGCCTGCCAGGAGCGATTTATAGATCAAAGTTTACAATGGGAAAACTATTTAGATCCCCACTGCATCTTGTAAGTGAAGAAACTAGTTCTGGAGGTCCAACAAACATCTCCCACTTACATTAACATTTCTGCTCAGGACTTTAGAGTTGAAATGTTCCTAATGTCCAACAAACTTAGAGAAATGTTGGAACAAACAGCCCAGAGACTCAAGAGGATATTAGAGTAGAAATGAGAAAATTTAAAGTAGAAATATAAGGCTGACAAACATGGTGGATGAAATTAAAACCTCACTGGAAAGTCTCACGAGCAGAGTAACAGCCACTGAAAACAGAATTAGTGATATAAAAGATAAGCTGCACAACACAAACATATAACAGAAGAAGCTGAAAAATAAAAGCAAAAATAGTAAACAGACAATAGAACTCTGGAATAAACTCATGGAAAATTAAATCTTCTAAAACTATATCTATGTTTGTATATGTATATAGAATAAAATTATGAAAACGATTTTTCAGATAATAAAACATGCCCAGTTACTGTGTTGTTGTTAAATAACTAAATATATCCAAATGACTGGAAATAATTGAGCTGACTTTTCTAAATCAAAATAGCAGGGCTAATCTTGATTACATTCATGCTCTGATTTCCTTGGATCCATTTACTAAAGAAACCCCAGTTTTTAGGTCATATACAGTTCAGGACAAAATTGCACAGAGCATTTACACATTTGTTCCGTGTAATCATTATTCAAATATGACATATATTTGTGAGCAGAAATGTCAAATAAGATAATTATGAAAGTAGAATTGTATTCAGGTTATATATATTTAGATATCTCTAAAATTTCAAATTCAGTAGCTTTTATAGCTTTAGAGACAGACTAGATATACTCAGTTCTTACAGAAGTGCAGAGAGAAAAAGGCAAAATACATTAATCTTTCCACTCTTTCCTCTGAGTCACATTGCTAATATTTTTTAAAAATGCACTTAGTTTTAAAATACCCAGATTCATGTAAATTGAAGTTATATGAAAATGTTTACCAAGGGGCCAGAATGGTAACACAGCCATAGGGCATTTGCCTTGCATGCTGCTGACCTATGGACAGACACGGGTTTGGATCCCTAGCATCCAATATGGTATCCTGAGCCAGGAGCAATTTCTGAGTACATAGCCAGGAGTAACCCTTGAGCATCACAAAGTGTGACTCAAAAACAAGCAAACAAAAAAGTTTACAAACTTTTATTTGTATTCCGAGCCAGGGATTGAGTCCAGGTCTTGCACAAAGAAGTACATTACATGATCAGAATTTATCAAGAAGGAAATCATGTCTGTTTTAACACACTCAAGCACAATTGCATTTTCCTTCTAGTTATGACAGTTAGCTGACCTGAGGAAACTCAACTTATGGCGATCTAAAATTAGCAGCCGTGTGTCCTGCCTACCATGAGGCACAGCTGAAGAATGCAAGCGAAGAGAGCCATCTTGACTTGAAATTGCACTGGTCCTTCATTAACTATATGCACTGTAAGTGTATTTTATGTCTACCTATGCTGAACAACAGAGACAGGAGGTGGCAGATAAACCTGAGGAGTGTAAGAAATCCATATCTCTGCCTCCAGGTGGAACACTTCGGAGATATTATAAAAAGATTAGGGAACTGCTGAGCACTGCTTATATTCCTTAATACCAATTTTCTTCCTTGTCAAGCCATTGACAAATCAGTAATCACTGTAGAATACTTCAAAGGTTTCTGGAAATGGTTATATCCCTGGACATTTCTTTGGCGCAACCTAAATGAAAAGCACCCAGGAGGATTGTCTCTGACTCAACATACATAACAGCATCCAGTAAAACTCAACTGCAAGTGAAAATTTAGGTCAATATTGTTTAATCCCTGTTTTTTGTTTTTGTTTTTGTTTTTTGGCCACACCCGTTTGATGCTCAGGGGTTACTCCTGGCTAAGCGCTCAGAAATTGCCCCTGGCTTGGGGGGACCATATGGGACACCAGGGGATCAAACCGAGGTCCTTCCTTGGCTAGCGCTTGCAAGGCAGACACCTTACCTCTAGCGCCTCCTCACCAGCCCCCCTGTTGTTTTTTAATCTTCAACTTCTTAATACTTTGTTGTTATTTCATATTGTTTTAGTCCTGCCTTATGTCTTAAATTTATCTGTCTTAATCTCAAACCAATACTTAATGATAATATAAGAATGACAAAATATAGGGGTCAGAGAGTCAGTATAGCAGGCAAGAAACACAATCAACCCAGGTTCAGTTCCCTGAGCCCACCAGGAGTGATTCCTGATAGCAAAGCCAGGAGCACTCCCTAGCACCTTAGAGTACATTAGAGGTGACCCCCAAACTAAACCAAGAACCTGAACTAAATAATATTAAATATCATATTTGCTATCTATTTAGTACGAGTCACACTATGCCATGGCTGGTCACTTTTACTCTCTAAACTTTGAGATACACAGTTTTGCAAGTAAAATCTGAATGGCAAGAGATTGGAAACAAAGCCCAGTGTCTTGGGATGGTGTAGCTATGGTGGTTTGGGGTATCTGGGCATGCTCTGTTTTTAAGACTAGATTAAAAGAGTGAGTTAGTGAATGAAATCCTTTACAAATTTGCTCTTCATTTTGGCATTTATTTTATTTTTTTAAAACAACTTTATTTACTTATTGATTAATTGATTGATTGGTTCTTGAGCCACACCCAGTGGTGCTCAGGGATCACTCCTGGATATGCACCCCGAAATAGCCCCTGGCAGGCTAGGGGACCGTATGGGTGCAGGGAATCTAATCGGATCCTTCCCAGTCTGGCCACAGGAAAGGCAAACTCCCTACCACTGTACTATCTCTCCGGCCCCATGCATTTCTTTTTTTAAACAAATTTCTTAATTAAATCACTATGAGATACACAGTTTCAAAGTGGTTCATGATGAAGTTTCAGTCATAAAATATCCAGAACCCTTCACCAGTGCATATTTCCTGCCATCAATGTCACTAATATCACTCCTGCCCTCCCTTGTATCCTCTCCCCTGCCTGCCTCTATCACAGTTTTCTTCTTTCCCTCTCTCTCTCTCTCTCCTCTTTTCTTCCATTTTTTTGCATTACAAAATGTTAAAGACCTTTAATCTTTATGAAAATATTCCATGAAAGCTCTTTTAGAATCATAAAAATTCTCAATATAACAGACAAACTGATGCACTGAGCGCTGGAATAGGACACATAAAATTGAATCCCATATGCAAAATTACCTAGATATATGCTTCATATAAGATCCTTAGCTTCTTAAGATTGTTCCCTTTGATGAAAAATGAAATGTTATATGCCCATAGATATATTAATATGCCTGATCTAAAAAATTATTAATATTGTGTGCAGCCCTAGATCCATAAAACTTCAAAAATTATTTGACATTCTTGTTATAATTCAGTGCATAAGCATGAAAACAATGGTGTTCTCAGGTAGCCCTAAGAAAACCGCAATAGGCCCTTCAAAATAATTGCCCCCCCAAACATTTTGAAGGACAGTTTCATGGAAGTCATACTATTGACTAATTCAGAGAGTCTGACACAAAACCCAGAGGCCATCTTGCTGAAGTATGTCTTTGATTATGAACTACTTAGAACAATTCTACCTTCTGCTTATGCTTCATACATTGCAGTTAAGAAAAATAAAACCATCTATAAAACTTTTGACCTATTGTAGCCTCATATGCTGCCTACACAACCAGCATAAAAGAAGAAAAAGAAATAAAATGAGAACTATTATGAAACCATACAGAACACTTATATATCACTTAGGTCACTTGAGAAATAACTTCTACAATTGGCCCTGGGAGACACTGGTTGACTATATCTGCTGACCTCTCCCAATTAAGCTGCATCGATAAGAAAATTCTGCCAAGCCTGCTTTCTACATCAAAGCTATTTCACACTACATGAGAACAAAGTACATAATAGGCAGGACAGACCTTGACAATGCTCTTGGGACAGCCATTTGACATTCTTTGGTCAGATTTTTCGCACCACTTATGGATTATTAGTGCTGTGTGGTTCTTGCCCATGAATCTCAAGGGGGCCATACACTGTGTTAGGGACTTAAATGGGATCATTCCACATGCAAGGCTGCTCCTTTGTTCAGAGATTTAAATTGATTGTCGTTATGCTTTAATTATATAATTTTTCATGTCAAACATATTTTAACCATTCCCAGGGAATTTTAACATTTTGTGCTCTTACTTGCTCTCAACTTACAACCTCTTACTTGACATCCAGCCTGCTGTGATAATTGAAATGCTACTTTCAAACTCAAAAACTATAACCAAAACTTTGTGTCATGTTTGTCTATGATAATACAGACAAAATAAAAAAATAAATCTCGGGGGCCGGAGCAGTGGTGCAAGGTCTGCCTTGCCTGTGCTAGCCTAAGACAGACTGTGTTTTGATTCCCCAGTGTCCCAGGTGGTCTCCCAAGCCAGGAGCTATTTCTCAGGGCATAGCCAGAAGTAACCCTTGAGCATCACTGAGTGTGGCCCCCCAAAAATAAAATAAAAACAACCCCCCAATAAAAACATATTCTGATGAGATCTATTTTTATAGACAAGACTTAGAAACTCCTAAGGAACTATAAAAAATCTTTATTTTAAAACTACTTTATGTTGCTATTTTCAAGTTTTTGAGAAGGTAAAAACTGATTTATTTTAAAGGCAAATAAGACACTATTTACTTTCTGGAAATATATCTTTTATTATGAATAGTTATTATGTATAATAAAACCATTTCAGATGTAAATTCAGTTAGCAATTACTATGCTGTAAAATACAGGTCATTTTCTGGCCACATCCAGTAGTGCTTAGGAATCACTTTTGACGCTATGCTCAAGGATTATTCCTGACAGGACAAGGGATATGATGTGGTGCTGGGGATCAAACCCTAGCCAGCCACAGACAAGCTCTTGCCCCATGATAGATTTTTAACTTAAGGTTCTTAATTTTAAGTGTATTTCTAGTGGTAAGAGTACAATGTAAAAAAATTAATTAGGGGATATTCACTCTACTTCTTAGTTACCCTCATATTTTTAGTTCAGTGTTCTGCCCTTTCAATTCTGCAGTAAAACTGACATGTATGATACTCGGGTTTTCTGTAAAGCAGGGGTCCCCAACTTTTTAAACAGGGGGCCAGTTCACTGTCCTTCAGACCATTGGAGGGTCTGACTATAGTAAAAACAAAACTTATGAACAAATTCTTATGCACACTGCATATATCTTATTTTACAATGAAGAAACAAAACAGATACAAATACAATATGTGGCCCGCGGGCCATAGTTTGAGGACCACTGCAGTAGCTTTGTTAAAAATTTCAATGCCTTTTATCATATATAAATTTGTATCTCTGATACATAAATCTGTCTCATCATCATATAGAACCATGGATTATATATGTATCTGATACATATTTAATACAATCTATAAAACTGCATTAAAGAACTTTTAACCCTGTGAGTCCTTTTTTGTGTCAGATTAAACTTGGTAATTAAAGTAAGGCACATGGAGCTCATAACATTGGGAATTGAACCCAAGAAAATCATTCTTGACTAAAGATGTGAGTCAAGAATAGAGTATATACTTCAGTGTGTGTATCATAAAGAAACAAATAAGGAAGGAAAAAAGGAAGAAAGAAAAAAGGAATGAAAAAGGAAGATAGAAAAAAGGAAGGAGGGAGAGAAAGAGAAAGGTGGAAGGGGGAGAGGGAGGAAATAAAAGGAAGAGTAAGGGAGCAGAGTGCGAGAAGGTTATAAGGAAGGAAAGAAAGTAAAGCATCTTAATATCTCTACACTATTAATACCTATCCACAAATACTACCAATTAAATATAATTAAGTCTTGATGGAAAGGCTCAGAATAGAAATTGGGCAAAATTATCATCTACATATCACCCTAATAGCTGTAGAAATGATGTGAATTTATACAATGGTAAAACACTTATATTTGGAGCCCTGAGTTTTATTACTTGCATGGCCAAAATAAAGAATGTGTTAATGCAAGTGTAAAAATATAATCTAGAGGCAACAGCGGGAAGGGTATTTGCCTTCTATGTCGACAACCTAGGTTAGATCCTTGGCATTCTATATAATCCCCTGAGCTGGCCAGGAGTAGTTTCTGAGTACAGAACCATGAACGTCACCAGGTGTGACCCCCAAACCAAAAAGCAAACAAAATCAATGAACAACTATAAGTCTTATCTTTTTTTTTTTGCATTTGTTTTCTAGTCTTTAAAAACAGAAGTTATCTAAGGATCTCTGTTTAAAATAATAGCAATAACTGATTATGCATTTTAATGCTATTATTATAAGTAATAACAGTAATTAATTATACATTATGCTTTTTTCTTATTTTTGTTCATTTTATGAACAATTAGAAGCACTGTAACCATGAAGAGAAGCAAAGGCAACTTGGCATTTTTCTAATAAACTGATAATAAATAGGACTAATTTGGAGGAAAGTCATTCTGATGTAAATTGCATATAAAAAGTTGATTTATTCAAATTAAGGCTTCTATTGATGCCCCTATAAACAGGCCATTAATTCACTCATTCAGTCAACAAACATTTACCGAGTGCCTACTTTATGCTAAACACCAGAGAATAAAGATGAATATGACAAGATTTCTGCCCTCCAGATGTTCGCAGCCAACAATGGTGATAGATATGTAAATAAAGAGGTACACCAGTACATGACAAGTGTGGTAATAGAGTTATAATTAGAACACAGAGAAACTAGAAAACAAGGAGAACAAAAGTATTGTCTGGGGAATGTGAGAAAGTGGTGTGAGCTCAAAGAGAAGAAAGTTTGGAGAAGAGCAAAAAAACCCAGAGGGTCTAGTGTAAGAAAAGGCAGGAGGTAGGTTGGGGGAAGGAACTAATGGTGGAGAAGAGTGTAAACTTGTGAAGGCACAATCTAGCTCGGTCAAGAACACAGAAAATGAAGCTTGCTTTTGGGTTTGCCACGACAAGGACATGAGTGCAAACAAACCCACACAATCAGGCAAAATAAGGCAAGAAGCCAAAAAATATTTAAGGTTACCTTGAAAAATAATAATTAGTGGATCAGGAAGAAAAATAATCATACTGAATACCTATTATAATTTATTTATGGATTATGGAACCTGTTCCAAAAAAATAAAACCAGATTCAGAATGGATGAGTGGAATTGTTTCTGCTTCAAAGACATTTGTTTCTCAAGTTCAGTTATGAACTGCAACGGAGTTCAAAGACCAAAGATGAGAGATAATGAAAAACATCAATTCCACTGTACTGGCTCCAGACAAATCATGTAAGGTCCAGGCTATGTGGCATCTGCATTAGTTCACTAAAGAGGGTGGAAATAAATCTGCACCAGTGACATTCACTTGTATAACAGACTGAAAACTCTCACATCATTTGCTAATTGTGAAGTCAAAACAGGCAGTCAGAATAGCTTGGAAATATTGGTAGACAAATAAAGTGGGAGAAAAATGTTAGCTTCAAAAAATAAAAAAGGAGCAATTAAACAATCTGGAGTAAGAAAGAAAGATATAGAAACAAAGCACTAATTCCAAGTTTCAGTAAAACAAAAGAGCAAACAGTCATTTAAAAAAAAACAAACTCTGGAGTCTTCTCATGTACCTAAAATATAAGCTGCACACAGAAATTTACACACATATCTACAAAGAGAATATCTATCAAAATATGCACAATAGAATTCAAAGAGGCTCATAGAGGACTTTCTATACTATGGGGACTAACAAATAGAAGAAATCAGAAGAATGAGCTGCCTCTATATGGCATGGATTATACTAATATAAACCTGCTTCCTTAAAACACACTGAGGTAGATATTAATTACATACAAAAGAAGGCTGTATAGAAAAAGGAGTGCAGGGGATAGGCCCTTAATCAAGCACTCTGAAAGAAAGAGTGGGATCTTGTTTCTCCTCTGCATCTCTTCTCACACTAGACCTCCACCAGGGAGCCATTCTAAGTGCCAACTGTTAAGTAAGTGCTCTCTACAAGGTACTGGCATCAAAGACCTTGCAAGTAGGTAGATGGGGAATAACTCAGAAGTCTAGCATTTTCAAGAAAAGGCCAACAAGACAGCTAACTGGAGGGGAGGTGGTGTGAATGGGACCTCAGGAAGCCCTGCAAACTTTGGCATAAATATCACAGATATTAAATGATGTCCAAGGACTAGTTTGTGGAGAGAGAAGATTTTGTGCATGGCACAAGGACTGGATTTGCCATGTTTGTTTAAAATCTGGAATAACCTAAAAGGGCAAATGAACTTTGAGGAAAACTGATAGATTGTGATTCTGGGAATCCAAAACACACTACAAGAAAATTAAAATGTCATAATATGTGTCACCAATACACGGAAATCCAACAATGCCAGATTTTTCCAGTTGTAACACCTTTCCATACAAAACAACAAGGTAACTCTTTTCCACACATGTATGTGTTCCATCCCCACTTGAACTACACTAGGAATGGAAAAGGGCTATGTCTGACAGGCTACATAAAATGAATTAGCAGAAAGGTGGAGATGAAGAGGTTGAAGAGCCATTTTTTTAGTAACAACACAGATATCAGCTGGGGACAGAATTTTATAAGCCTTCGGGATAATAACAATGGTTGATGGAAAGCAAAGTTCTAGAAGAAAAGGACAGTAGAAAATTTGTTCTACCAGGGTAGGCCCTAAAGCTGCCCAGGCACTGACTTACTCCAGGTTGGGCTCATATGACAACCTGACGACCTGGAAACAGCAGCAACTTGCTTTCTGGACAGATTTCCCCGTCTTGCCATCTAACAGTGAGATGAAACCAGAAGACGCTCAATGGCACCCTGGCTTAGACAGAAGATCTGTGCAAAAACAAGGATCATTACGTACAGAAACCTGACTGTGACAGCCATGATTGAGAACTTTTCTTGGGAACATGAAAAAGGACTTAGGGGTTAGACATCATAGCATTCCCAGAGCCTGTAAATGGTCTTATGTCAGGATGCTTCATTGATGGGGCATCCTATTTATAGGACAATGTTTTTTTTTTCTTTTTATTTTCCCCAACATTTGATATACCTGTGCAAAAAACTGCTGCTCCTTTTTCTAATTATTTCTAATTATTTTATAATTATTTAGATAGGCGATTCTGACTTTTCCATAACCTTAGGGCATGCATTCCTTTCTTTTGCCTCATAATTCTGCATTTTTCTATATAATTAAGAAGGAATAAAAAAGAAAATATGGGTACCAGGGCTAAGTGGTCTCAGACACATTGGTGGAGATAAGAAAAATAAAAGGACAGAACTAAATATCCAAGCCAAAATAACAATAGAATAAAAGACTCAAACTATAACAATCTAACCTTAAAATGGGTCTGTTATTCTGTCAGGCCAAGGGGCAAAACGTAGTGCTATGCATGCTGCTAATATTAGTGGACGGAGGATGACACTGGAGGTGAGAATGTCCCTGATTTATGATCGAAATCCAATTATGTTGGACTTGTAAATCACAATGTAAATCACAATTTCCTGTTTCAGCAGGAATGCGGAGGATGGGATTTAGAATGAAAAAAAAAAAAAAGTAAGATTAGTTTGGAAGTTGGTTCAAGTAGACCAGCATTTCTCCTAGAATTAATCACGAAGAAAGGCGCCAGATGGAAATAAGCTGAAAATCACTGATGTGGAGGGAGGAGGTCCAGGCTCCCATTCTGAGAGAATCAAAGCTTTTACCTCAGTCAGCGGCTTCTTCAGAGAAGATTGTGAAAAGTCTTGTAAGAAAATAACTCACCTTGAGTGAAGTTTCTCTCTTTGAGGTTAAGACTTCAAGATCAAAACCTTTGTGAAAAATGATCTCTTTGGAAAAAAAATAAGTTCTTTCCCTCTGATAATTTCTGATTCAATTTCATATCCTTCAATCTCCCAGATAGAACCAGTTAAATAATACAGAATAAAGATCTTTAGGTTATTTGAAAGCTATATATTGTATCTTAAGATTTTTGACTAGAAATAATTGGAATCCAATCCTCAAATAATTTTCTCTTTCCTTCAATACATTTGTTAAACATTTTCAGGCACTTATGTTAGACCCTGGTTAATATATAAAAAAAAGAAAAAATATGCCAGAATCTGTCATTCTTAACTTTGTAAAGAGAAGGGTATATGCTAATCTTTGAAGTATATTATTTTTTCTTTTTCAATTGTACTCAGTGTATGAAGGAAAATTATGAAATTAGTTAAGCCATTTTCCCCCATTAGAATTTCATGCTGTGTTTTACAAACTATTACTATCATAGAAATACCAGGGACACACACACACACACACACACACACACACACACACACACACACACACACACAAACTGAGCCAGCCATACAGCACAGCAGGTAAGGTACTTGTCTGATATGCCACTGACCCTGTTTTGATGCACAACCACATGAGGCATATGGTCTTCCAAGTCCTGACAGAAATAATTCCTGGGCACAGAATTAAGCTTAAGTCCAGAGCACCATGGGTAAAGAATCAAGGGAGAAAGGGAAGGAGATTAGACATCTTAGTATGCCCAGAGTCTGTAGTAAGCCTGTAGTAAGAAACAGAAAAAAGGAGGAAGGAGGGAAATTAAAAAAGACAAATGGAATAATAAAGGAAGGAAGACAGATAGAAAAGGATGGATGGAGGGAGAGAGGAAAGAGAAATGAAGAAAATTAAGAAAAAGGAAGGAAAAGGAAGGAAGCAAGAGAGGGAGGGAAGAAGGGTGGGAAGAAGGAAGGAAATTAGAAGAAAGGGAAAGAAGGAAAGAAAGAATAGAGAAGAAGAGAGGTAGAGAGGAAGGGGAGGGAGGGAGGAAATAAGGAAGAAAAACATATTTCAGTGGTCTAAATTATATATCAGAAACACGAGTACATAAATATAAATTCCAAGGAAACCATGAAAAGCAGTATTAGTGACATAGAATGAAAACAATATTTCTTTTGTTCTTAGAAAATGATTGACAATATAAGGATGGGAAAAGTAATGGAAATAAAGACATATTGAACTAGCTGGGTCTGATGGGAAGAATAACTCTTATAAATAGCAAAGATATATTGCATGATCTCTACTAAGCCAAATGTATTAAACAAGAAGGAAACAAATACTGAAGCTATAACACTTGTTTCATTTTTTACAGAGGACAAAAATAAAATCATTGCCAGTTCTAAATTTTAGAATAGGCCAGAAGAGAACTCCCCTTGCCTCTCCAAATATTTATGTTTTCTCTGATTGAGCTTTAAAAAATCAAAATTTTATGTTATTTGTTATCATTCAAAATTAACCAACAAACTATGATTCAAGTATATTCAAGTATAAGCACTGATTACTTCACAAAAGAAGACATACAAAAACTCTACAGGCACATGAAAAATATTCTCATTATCTCTGATAATGAAAAGTGAAGAATTTGGTGAGAATATCCTATATTAAAGTTTCCAGAGAAACAAGGGCTGGCGGGAATGTGTGGAAAAAGGAACCCCAATCACTATTTGAGATATGTGAACTGGCTCAACGACGATGGAAAACATTATTGAGACTTTTCAACATATAAAAACTAGAACTACCATCTGATTCAACAATTACAATCCTAGATATTTATCCCCCAAACAAAACACTCATTGCAAAAGATAAGTATACACCTATTATTGCTGCAATTTTATTTCTAATAGTTAAGATCTAGAAGCAACCCCCTAAGATATTAGCAGGCAAAGGATCAGCAGTGCGCATGCTAGTGGAGTAGCATGAGGCCATGAAGATAGGTGCAGATATAACAAGAACCCAGATATAACCAACCTAAAGAAGAATGGCCAACACCAGATAATTCACTGCCATGCACTATACAGAGAGTAAAATTTGGGAATGGAAAAATTCAGGTAAAGATGAACTCTAGGACTCACACTCCAGAATGAAAATTACCAGAGCAGAGAAATAAGGGTCTACAAATTGCATATATGCACAGCCATTCATCTATCCAATCTATCCATCTGTCTGTCTGTCTATCTATCTATCTATCTATCTATCTATCTATCTATCTATCTATCTATCTATCTATCTATCAACCTATTTATCCTGTATTCATTTATCTACATATCATCTATCTCTCTACTTATCTTCCAACATTTATTTATCATCTATTATCTATCCATCTGTTGATATCTATTACCTATGTATATGTCTATTTGATTATATATTGTCTAAACAATTATCAACTAAATAGTATATGCCTATCCATATATCTATTCATCTATATACCTATGTACCAATTTGTTTATCATCTATTCATACATCAAGTATATATCATTTATCTATAATTTTATATCTGGCATTTATCTGTACATATATCGATGTTGAAAAGGGTGAATTTGTACCTCTAACCATAACCATAGTTATGTAAATAGTTACCTCAGTAAAAAAATTTTTTTTAAAAATTTTTGCTATTTGGGCCACACCCAGTGGCTCTCAGGGGTTACTCCTGGCTATGCACTCAGAAATCGCTCCCGGCTGGGGGGACCACATGGGACGCTGGAGATCAAACCACAGTCCGTCCTAGGTTAGCTAGTGTAAGGCAAACATTTTACCGCTTTCGCATCACTCCAGCTCCTAAAACATAATTTTAAAAGAGATTAAGCAGTATGCTTCATGCTGGTCTTTTCTTTTTTACACACTTTGCATACAAGTTAAATGTAATTTTCAGGCTTATGAAAAAATAATCAGTACATTAAACTAACTTAAATATTCTCAAGAATGGATTAAAATTTTCTGTTCTGTTTTCTTTCTTCTCTTTGGCTTTGAAATGTTTGCTATGGTGATAACCTAGCCAAGTCCCTGAAGTCAGGGTCTGTTTGTGGTTCCTACTCACAGCTCAGCAGCTTTCTTGGTGTCTGCCACACAGATGACACCTGGTGAGTATTTGCTGAATGCATGACTAATAGCACCACCTACCCCTTCTCCTCAAGTAAGGTTTCTAGAAAAAAGGCTAGCTCACATCTGGAATGTGCTATTCTGCATCTGGGTCTAGCTTCAAGATAAAACAGCTGTTTAAGATGAAGAACATGTGTTAGAACATTTTATAAGTGTCAGTGTACCTTGCCCTGAGTTTCCATGGGGATAATAATTTTACAAATTCTTTGAAAGCAAAGTCAATACTTCTGATATTCAAATGAATGTACAAAGAGTCACAACAGGCATTAGTTAGGGCCATTGGTCAAATTTCACAATAATCCTTTCCTGTAAGATATCACTGAGACTCAGATACAGCAGATTTATCTATGAAAACTGATGTGATCACTATATGCCCTTTCTCACACAGCATGTAGGGGAGCATTTTCAAAATAGGTGACTCAAGTGCATGCAAACAAGAGCAACTGATTAGAAGAGATCTAGACTATGTGCTTGGAGTTCTGAGTCCCTGTTAAAGGGTTATTCCATCTCGAGGAAGACAACTCATATCACTCACTGGTCAGTGATATTCACTGGTCAGTATATTCTGGGCTGTCCCATTTATAAACAGGAGTGCTTAAAGAAGCATTCATAGCCATCAGGCCAAAATGAGTTGAAACAGAAAATTCTCTTTGATTATTGATTTATCATTATGGAACTCAAGTGCCTACTATTGTGTATTCACTAAAGCTGATGGATGCAAGAGGAATATTTACTCTGGGGGATCAAAATTATATCATGTTACACACTTCCTGTTTATTCTTTTTATTCCAAGAATAAACCCATGTATTATATGATTTGATATGTATGTCATATACTTCAGAATCAGCGCAAAGTGTAGAAGCTATGTGAAAAGTCATGAGCACCTCACTTAATGCCTAAGGTTCAAATTTCCATGGTAATTCCAGAGAATTGAGAAAGCCTATATTTTTTGCTGTTTTTTCTTACCCTTTCACCATGCTCCTGACTTAAACAATAGCAGGCAACAAGATTAATAAAGCATTAGATTTTTAATGAAATCAGGTGTGGTACCATGGCCTTTCACTTTCTAATCTGTTTCCAGCAGTCGTAAATGCCACCCAATCACTTTCTGCATCTCTCCAGAGAGCACAGAAAGACATTCCTTCTATCTCTGATCAGTTTCTTGTCACTAGAAATTATCTACAAGAATGCTCCACCAGAATTTCTTTTTACTTACAAGAAGTCAAATAGTTTAGGCCCTTTTTTTGAGATGAGCATTGGCTATGGATATTCCAGTCCTGGATCTTACGCAGAATCTAATGGTGCCAAGCCCATTAGAGGTATAAAAAGTCTAACAGAATCTCAAGAATCTGGTCTTTGCCCTATATTTCAAATAGGTAGAAAGTATAGTTAAATAAGGAGAGAAGAACATAGTCACTGAGATGGATTGTGACTCACTGATGAGAATGGTTTGCTCCTCATGCCCATGATACAGTTGAGCACCTTTTTAAATATGCGCTAAATGGAATTGATAGGATGATGCTTTAGAAGAACAAGCACTCAGTGTTTAGATCACTTTTTGCTGCCAAGTCCCAAGAGCAGAGTCCTAAGGCTACTCTGGATTCTCCTCCCTGATATGTTCTGCTCCTTGGGAGGGATCAGCACTGTCCTGTCATTGCAATTCTTTCATCCAAAAGCACCTCTTTTCCCCAACTAATATTCTGAGTGAAAGATGAGACTTCTCTTATTACCTGAGCTCACTCCCTTTGTGAAAAAAAAAATCACATGGCTCCTAAAACCTCATAGGACACATAATCTTAATGAATGCAGCAAGGATCTAAGTTTATTATGGGAATAAAGTTGACAGCACAATTTAGCCTTCATCAAGACATAAATCAGTAATCAGAATGTACTTTTCATTTCATTGAAGCATCCTTTCATTCTGGTTATCTTCCCACTGATCTAACACAATGATCAAAATTGCCAAAGGTTAAAAGAATGTCTCAAGTCAAGTCACTGATACAAGTAGCTTAAAACATAGTAAAGACATAAAAGATAATCTCATAGCAATGGCCTTTGATATCTAAAATCAGCATTCTAGAGTGGAAATGTAGCTCAGTACAGAGCATCTGTCTTCTGTGTGGGTTCAATAGATGGCACATGAAATAAAGCTAAGTGAAATAGAATAAAGTCAGTGTTGTAGGGCATCGAAATACATAAAATCTCAATGTGTACAAAGGACAGAAGAGAGAAGGCATACATAATATATTTTGTTAACATCAATTAGTATTTAATCTTACCTAATAATAGAAAAATCTCACAATTATAAAAAAGAAAACCTAGATTCAAAGTTGGGACTATATTTCAAAAATCTGATTCTTTATTTTCTGTATATTTTTTGGACTTAATGAAGCAATTTCAACTCAAAGAGGAATGAACATGCAAAGATCTCAGCATGCACAAGACAAAGTCCATAGTGCAGTGAAGGTGAATGTGCCTATGCTGTTTTAAAAATAATAGTGAATAAATTGATAATTCTGAAGCAGTGGTTTCAATAAATAAATAAAACATCAGTAATGGGTATTTATCTAGAATATAACATTTACTGATGTGTTTTGTAAGCATTATGTTGCTTAAGGTTTATGACAATTCTAGAGTAAATGATAGAGTTTCATAAAAATCTTCTATTTCACAGATGAAAAATTGGAAGGAAAGATTCAGCAATCAAGTCCAGATCTTAAAATGAGATCTTAGAGCAGACCAGAAGTAAAATACAATCTATATTCTTGGACTCTATTTATACACTTTTTTAAGTTTCATTTGAAATCTTCTTGTATTTGAGTCAACAGAAGTATGAATCTCAGTCCAGAAAATCATAGAGCTATTTTTAATGTTTCAGTAAGCTTATGAATAACATGATCTTGCCCCAATGATGTTCTGGTTCTTTCACTGCTCAAGCACTTCACTGTAACAGAAAGATAGCTCCTCTTCTCAAATACACTAAAAAAAAAAACTCCCAATTATGAACATGTTTGTAACCATGCTGCTTAAGTAAAGAATTATTATTTAAAAAATTAAAAAGATGTAAGAAAAAAATCTACTTTTCTTCTTGCTTGTGACTCTACCTATAGAAGCAAATTGCTCATCATATAAAACTTACTAGGTGAGCAGCAAGATGCTATCTAATGTTGGGTATATTTACTATCATTATTATCAGGTTGCAATTGATTCTTGTGGAAATTCAGTAACTTTCTTAGACCTCGTCCTTTTAAGTGTTATATCTATTTGGATGCAGCTTCTAATGAAGACCTGACTGACTCTGAATTTCACTTTTCTTCCTTGTGAATATATGTAAACATATATAAAATGTGTCTTACTAAAAGAAAATAATCACACTCCATACACCTGAAAAGGAACTAATATCCAAGATAAATAAAATATTCATGAAACTAAATCACAAAACAAAAGAAAATCAACAACCTTCTCCAAAACACCAAGAGAACTCAACATACACTTCTGCAAAGAAGAACATTTCACAGGCATGGGAAATGTTAATATAATCGACTGTAAAATGCATCTCATTCCTGTGAGAATGGCCTCTGTCAAAAAAGCTAGAAACAACAAGGGCAGTAGATCCACCTTTTCAGCATCTGTGTAAAAAATTGTACAAATACTTTACAAAAATGAAGAACAGAATTATGATATAATTTATCAGTTCCACTTCTTGGGCATCTACCTAAAAATACAAACATGTAAGGTACTGGAGTGATAGTGCAACTGTAGGGCATTTGCCTTGCAAGCAGCTGACCCTAGATGGATCTGGGTTCAATCCCCAGCATTCCATATGGTTCCCCAAGCCAGGAGTGATTTCTGAGTGTATAGCCAGGAGTAAGCCCTTAGCTTCACCGGTTGTGACCCAAAACCCAAACCCCCTCAAAAAAAGATTGCAAACACTTTAATTTAAAAACAAACATGCATACATCTTTTATAAAAATTAATAAATGCTTTAACTGAATCACTTGAGATACACACTAATAAAGCTGTTCAGGATTCATATAACTCTCCCAGGCCCATCCCTTCACCAGCCCAGAGTTTCCACCTCTTCAGCACTATTAACAATAGCCAACGTGACTGGCTATTGGAAACAACCTGAGTGCCTAACTGATGAGTGGATAAAGGAGTTGTAATTGATAAGCCCATGATGGAATAATTCTTAGCTTAAGAAAAAGAGAAAATCTTGCTAGCAGTTAACACATGAATGAAACTAGAGATGGGCACATTCACCTAAATACTCAGGAGAAAGGTGAACAACTGAATGGATCTTCATTTAGGTAATATATTTCCAAGCAAAGGAATATACACCATCACCAATGAGAATACATCCTTTGATTTTGTTAAAAACCTGAAATGACAAAGGTAAGGTTGGAGGATTATGGCGGGAATGGGTGTGAAATGCCTTGGAAGAGTTCAATGGGTGATGGTGAAGGGATATTAGCACTTGGTAGTAGATGTAATGTGGTAATATTGTACCCTTAAAAGCTATAAACCTTTAAACACTTGCAAATCAATTCCACCTCAATCAAACATACACATAGATCAAATAATAACTTTATACATGAGAACAGTAAGGTAAATTTGCTAGCACTAGAAATCACCCATGTATTTTTATCTCATACTTGCCTTTGTATTTACTCTGGCCCATGCTGTCAAGTCTGCTATAAAGATGCTTCTTATCCTATGTTGGCATGTCTTTAAGCTACCTAATTAATTTGAACGGAACAAAACTTTATCACCATTATTTTAAAAATCATTCTGCATTTATATCCAGGAGATGAAAATTTAAAAAAAAAACAATAAACTTTGGGAACTTCAGACAGTCCATTAAATCAGTGAATTTCCTAACTACTTTTCTATTCCCCAACCTCTCCAATATGCAAGAAGAATTTCATTAGCCACGCCAGGTTTATTATATTTCTTCCAGAGGCATATGTCGATGGTTTTACCTCCAGAGGAAAAGAAGAGAGATTGAAAATGCAAGAAGAGCCACCAGATGCTGCTTGAAAAAAACGTTACGAATTAATGTAACTTTGCAGAATGACAGAGGTCTTAGGCCAATTAGGTTTGAGAATTACTTGCAAAAATAATCTGGTTCATTTCCAACTCTTTAAAAAATGTTCGAATTTTAAATGTGTCTGGGCTTTCATTATCACAATGTTATCCCATTGCCCTCGCATAGTTCCTTGAGCCTTTAAAATAGAGAAGGACACAATTTGGAAAGAATTCACGGAAAATAGCAATCTGACAAATATTCCTTCTGTTGACCTTGAGACAACATTTCCTCAATAGAGACTTGCCGGTGATTGTGCCTTTCACCAGCCTTTGGGATCTCAGAATAAAGTGATCTAATTTATCTCAGAATAGTGCAGGGGCCAGTGGAACATATGCTACATGTTTGGAGACAACAGCTGCAATAGCTTTTGACTGAGTCAAATGATTGTGATTTTATGGAGAGACTATTTGACCTACTTAACTTTTCCCCCAACCCAGCTTGAACCGCTTTTAGGATCCATGGGAAATCTGGCAAAAGATACACTTCCTTAGATCATACTTAGATAACTCATTAAAAAATAAACTTTGAAGAGGGAACAGAAAATGCATATCAAATGACAAAGTAGTATTTTCATGTTGGGGGAAGAGAATTAGTAATGACAATTCTGAATAATTTTCTTCCTAATCATAACAGATAATACTTTCTTGTTCAAAGTGTCAGGGCCTTTTGGGGAATCATTAAATTATGTTTTTCAAAATAGCATATTGCAAGCTTCAAAGGGGTCTGAAAATATTAAAAATTCTATATATATAATAATTTTAGATAAATATTATTTTAAAAATTGAAGAGATTCTAAAAATGAGTGTGAATTTATTTAGAAAGAAACATTAGTATACCTGTTTTAAAAGGTACCATATAAAGAATTCAGTTATTTTTGTTTTAAAGAATCACAAATTCATTTTCAATACTTTCTAATGTTTTTATGTTTGAAATGTCTTTTTTTGGGTTTTGAAGTGGTAGTAAAGTGAGGAGGGTCATTGCTTTGCACACATACCCTAATATCCCCAGTATTCCATATGGTCCCCCATGCCTTCAAGCAGTGATCCCTGAGCATAGAACCAAGAGTAAGCCCTCAAAACCACCAAGTATTTTCCAATGACTAACACAAATCAACATGTCTATTTTTAAAATATCAAGTGCTTTTGGTAATGTAACAGCAAGAGCTTAAATATCTCAATAATAAAGGGGAAAGTTAGTCAGACTTTATCTGTAAATGAACAAAAAAAATTGTCACAGTACATTAGACTTATTAGTTTGTATTAGTACATTTATATCAATAATATAAACTAAAAGTGTAAAAATAAGGGACCAAAGAAGTAAAGAATCAGTAAATTGTGTAATTAAAAAGTCACAGAATGGACAACACAACAGATTTTACTGAAATGTTCAGCCATGCACTTCCTGGGTTACCATGGTTCAGAGAAGTTGTTGTGATTTGAAATGACTTGTAGAAGAAATGAGTTTTTAAAAAGAATAGTTGGACACAAAGTATAAGTCTTGTGCTGTAAGTCCAGTTATTTAAAAATTGTTATTTGGGAATTGCTTACTATAAATAGGGGGGTTGAGGGTTTTTTTTTGTTGTTGTTGTTGTTTTGGTAATCTTTTCCTGGACTACCTTGTTTTTCATACTATGTAGTGGCATACATACCAACTTCTTGTTTGTCACTAAGACTTCTATTTTATAGTATGTCTTTTTTAAAGTATTTGGTTGTCTGTTTAACTATGAAAAGTTATTGATAGTATCATTTTTGCTCCCCTATTATTAAGTGAAATTCTTCATGTAACACTACCAGTATTTTATTTCTCAACAGAAATATATATCCCTTCTCCAAGGCCACCACCACCACCAAAGCAAGTACCTTTACTTTTTGCTTTCAATATTAGCTACAATTTCTGTGCTTACTATGGAATGTAGTTAAATAGGGCAAATTGGAAAGTTCTGAACTAGTGGGTGTCTCAGAGGCTCCCTTGGCCTCAGTGTCTCCACATTCTACACCCTTTGAAGTCATTTCACAGGACCAGGAAAGAAAAATACATAAGAGCTGAAGAATGTTTAATTCTAGTTTCTTTTTTAATGTCACATTATTCCTTAAATCACTGTATTCTGAGATCTCAATGGCTGGTGAAAGGAACAGTCATCCTCAAGTCTCTATTGATGAAAAGCTGGCTCAAGGAGAAGGCTAGAAAAGTGAGATATCTATACTCTGTGAGCAGTGGGTCCTGTATCCTTTTCCTCAGACTCCTCTCCTTTTGGCTCCTTCAGTTTAACTTTGGAATGCCAACCCTTTGACCGTACCCAGTATCAGCTCAGCCCTGTCCCTCACATCCTTGCAGGGGTCAAACACTGTCCAGGGATCACACACTTTCCAGTATCTCCAGTGTCCTCATTTCAGTCAGGTTACATAAGCAAAACAAAAAATAAATTAAAGAAACATTTAAAAGGCTAAGGTGGCAGAACTAAGCACTGTTTAATTTATTTTGAAGTAATTTTAAAGTAAATTATTTAGAAATACACTTTAATTTATTTTCTCTTTACACTTTAGAGATATTTTTCTATTACAGGATCTAGGTTAGCGTAAATATACCAACTCAATGAGTCTTGTCCAACTATGAAATCTTGTTCCAGTCTCTAGATGAACTAATTTCTTCTAAACACCCCCCCCCCCAGAAACACCTACCCTCTCATCTTCACTTCACACCTCTAGGTAAGACTTTCATTAAAATGCTTCAAAACTTGAGGTAAACTATGAACTATTTCACTCATTAATGACTAGGACTTGTTATACAGGGTGCTGAGAAGAGAGCAAAAAAGAAATCCATAATTATTTAACAAAGGTGTGAGATTAATTAGAGACCACATTTCAACAAAGATTAAAATCTCATTTTGCAGGATAGCTGCACTGCATTTCTTGAAGAGAGAAGCTTCCACAACTGTAATTAAAGATGAGAGAAAATATGTTTTACTTTTATAAAACAGACATGACAGAGTTCCTTTCAAAGGCCTTAGAGCATCGCATTAAAAACACATGGAAATTTTGACCTCTACTTCTAAGACGGAGAGTCAGAAGAGGAATGTTTTTGGCAGTGGGAAAGCACTGGAAGTTTGGTGTTGGGTACGGTGATTTCTATACATATCCAGTGAGAGATGAGCCATGGTAGGTAAGGCTACAAGTTCCATTTTCTCTTTACTCTGCAGAGTGATGTTTCCAAAGCTTGAGACCACCTCGAGCAGGAGAACAAGAGGGAACCTTTGATCCAGGTTCAGCAAAGGGCTAAGTATGTGTTTACTCTTAGGAGTAAGGATAAGGGAAACATGCCAAAGGGAAGAGGTGGGGAGAAATTTAGACGGTCTACACACTGGTTTCTGTGCATGGCTGTGGATTCATCCTCCAGTGGGGAGCAAGTCCAATTCAACATTGGGTCACAGCCTAGAGCCATCCCTCAGCTGCCCAGCACCAAAGACCTGAGCTGATGCTTCTACTTTATCTTGGCACTCAATTTCTCAGAGCCTTGTTTATCTTTTTATAAATCATAAAATAATGGGTGCTTGGTCAGCACTATCTATTGATAAAACATTGATCAATCATATGAGGTCACCATGACTAAGAAGGACTTAGAAACTCCTCTGGAATTGAAATAGAATGGAGACAATGTAAGAGAGGGAAAGAGGGGGCCGGGCGGTGGCGCTCGAGGTAAGGTGCCTGCCTTACCTGTGCTAGCCTAGGAGACGGACCGCGGTTCGATCCCCCGGCGTCCCATATGGTCCCCCAAGCCAGGAGCGACTTCTGAGCGCATAGCCAGGAGTAACCCCTGAGCGTCACCGGGTGTGGCCCAAAAACAAAAAAAAAAAAAAACAAAAAAAAAAAAAAAAAGAGAGGGAAAGAGGAAAGAGAGCACTAGATAAATACTTTTGAAGAAAAGCAAGTCCACAGAAAGGTTAAGCCACCTACTAACTCACATTAAATGAAGTGTAGCCTTTTATGAGAACAAGAAAGGCCATGGAAGGGAATCGAGGCTCCGAGGGAGTTTGACTTCAAGACAAAATGAATAGGAAGAGCCTCTACAGGTATAATCATGTGGGTGATTTTGTGCATGCTGCTGAAAGCAAAAAGCTCCACTCTCAGGATCCAGTGGTGGTATCAGAATGACAATGGACACAAAGGTAATATGGGAAGTCCTCTCTGTTCCCACAGAAGATCAGTTAGGAATAGTGCTGGCCTGATAACCAGCAACCACATTACCCTGAACTGGTCATGGTGTAACTCTAAAGCCAACAACCGAATGATGATGATGGAATCACTATCATTGCCCTCTCCTGATTTTGTCTAAGCTGCAATTATTTCATGAGTGTGATAAATACAGCACAAGATCTACCATTTCAAACATTTGAAAGATTCACTCCTGTGATATTTTGTGCATTCAAAACTTTGTGTGTTCCTTCCTACAACCAAGTTCCAGAACATTATAATCTCTGGCCCCTCCCCAGTAGAAACTCTTCAGATCAGAAAATAGTTCTTCCTCCTATCTCTTCTCAACCATGGAAGGCACTGATTTGTTTTTTCCTCATGTTGATTGTGTATTCTAGATATTTTGTAGTAGTTATAGAAACCATGTCTTTTTATGCCCTGCTTCTTTCACTTGATCTAGTGTTATTATTCCTCTTTTTCTATGTAGAAATCTTATGTCACTGATTGGTGTTATCAATGTTGCTGTATATGTTGATGGTGTTTCTTTGTATGGAAGCAGGACATTTTGCTCATCCATTTATGATTTGATGGAAATTTGTATTGCCTCTACTTTCTGGCTACCATGGATAAAGTTTCTACAAGTTTTTTAATATATATAGCTCATCCAAATGTGCAAAAATATATATTTAGTTAAATTTTCATATATTTCATGCTACATACATATACAATTATGCACACATATACATATACATTTGTATATAAAGTATACACAAGATGTTTTTGCCTTGTTATCTAGGTCATTCATATTTGCTAACAGAGCAATCAAGTGAAAGACCTTTTTGTCTTCCATTTTCAGCTGCAAGGAACACTTGTGAGAATGCTTTGATGTGAATAAACATATAATTGTCATGCTTCCCTTCGCCGTCCATGCTAAAAACAAATGTTTGGCTTGTCCCCTCTTTGATTCATTTTCTATTCTCCCCTCTGTGTATATGCCATCACTTTTTCAGACACATATGACTCCATAATCCCCCACCCCCATACTGTTGTGCCTTGATCCTAACTGCCCCTGCTCTAACTGCTCTGATCAGCCTGTAAAATATTCACTCAGCGTTTCCAGAAACAGTTTGGGTATAACCTCCACCAGAAAACTCCCCAGATTTCTTTCCTTCCTTGCTTTGGTTGGTCTCACAACCCATGGACACATTAGTCAAGAGGCCAATCACACTCAATCATGTGACTCAAGTTCTCTACTGAGCCAACGGCCCCCAGGAGGCATCACCCAGACATGATACAGTGGAAGGTAACTGCCAGCTCATACATGTTCAATAAGTGAGTATGTGAAATGTATAAATGAGTGGATATTGTCAGTCCAAGTGTGTGAGATGAGAGGCGAGTTTTATTCAGTGTTAATTAATCCTGTCTTTAAGCAGCATTTGCCTTTTCATCTCCGTCTTGAGTTCGATTCATCTGTCAAGATTATCTCCCCTCCCAAAACTTATTAAAACAGATCAGACCCAGAAAAGAATGATGGAGAGAGTCAGCAAAGATGGTGGTAATCACTACACCTCTATCTTTTTCCCTGGGTTCAGAGCAGGTCACTTTGTTCATCCCTGCTGGAGGGAGGGAAGGGCAGTTCTGAAAGACTCGGCTTTACTGCAGCTCAGACACTGGCCATGTGATCTCCAGATACTTATTAATTATGACTCATGAATTTAAAATATGCAGGAGGAAAGGCTATAAAATATTTTGCCACATAAATTAAAATATATGCCAAATGCATTCAATCCGTCATCAACTCTTAATCGACTATGCTAATAAGAGATGCAACTGTATATTTTATTTCCAGTGTGAAGCCCTCCGTATGCCCTCTACTAACAATGTACTTTCATTCAAGATAATAATCAGGCATCACCTCTTCTGAGAAGTGCTTTCAGGATATTCCAGATTTACTTAAAGGCTCTTTTCTCTACTTTGGATGATCCTTTTATCTGTCTCTCCAATAGCACCTGTGTTCTCTTTCTCTTTCTTTCTCTCTCTCTCTCACAACAAGTCAAGGTTGTTTTATGGCAGAATCTCAGATTTGGCTTTTTATCTACAGGGATAGTTATAAAGCAGTGGCCCCATAAATGTGCATTGAATGAACACCAGACACCTCAGTCAGATGTGACAACTGTGGTACAGTACTGGGAAAGTTAGAGAAGTTAGAGAAGGCAAATTAAAGAAAAAAACTCACTTTAGTCTCCCATGCAGAGAGACAACTCAGAAAGCCAAATCAACATCTTCCCTTTAAGAATTTTATGACACAGTTTTGCTCAGCATAAGCACAGCTGAAGGTGGGTTATGGGGAGACAGGCCCATGAAGAAGTGACTCTGAACCCCCAAAGCAGAACTCTATGGTCACTTCCTGGCTCCCAGAAAATGCTACATGTCACAAAATATTGCTTTCCCATCATTAAATAATAAATTCAATTTAAAATAGTAGGAAAGACACTTTTCTAATTTCCTTTTTTGCAAATACTGTGGAATGAAAACATTTACTATAATCCAAAATAAAAACAAAACCATTTTTCAAACAGTGACTCCTATGTCAGAAATCCTTCAAAAATAAGTGGGAAAACAAGCCTACCGATTGCCTGATTTGAATTAACTTTACTATGCGCTTAACATATATTATATAAACCAGAAAGTGTTTCTCCATGATGGATGCTGATAATTAATAATGTCGTGTATTTTCTGAGATATTTTTCATCTTCACGGTGCTTGGGATAATTTTGTTACATTGCCATAGATTTCAAAAGTGACTGTGAGTAATTGCAACTGAAAACTGTGATTCATTTCCCCATGTTAAACTCTCAGTGCACCCTGTACCTCATTTAAGCACTGTGTTTGCCATATTGTCTTGAAAGGGTTTGTTCATGGGTCAGTTCCTTTCAGCCCACTGAAAACCTCCCAGGATGAGACTTGTATATTCATATTTTCCCTCCTCTCTCTTTCTCCTCTCTGTCTCCTCTTTCTGTCTCATTCTCTCTGTCTCTGTCTCCTTCTTAGATATTAAGGGGCAGAAACTTTACCGAAAGTGGGGATGTGGGGTACTGGAGCTAAGTTCTGCAGTCAAGGGCCTCACAGAAGCCAGAAATATGAGTCCTGCCCCAGCATAATTTTTAGCCCTAAATGATCTATTGTCTTTAGGACAAAAATGTGTGGCCTGTAAATTAAAACAATGGCAAAAATGGATGTCAACAAAATGAAGAACTCTTGCTTTGAAATTGGTGATGTTAAGGAAATGAGATGGCAAGTTGGATACTTGGTGAAATGATTCACAAATCACTGACCTCATTAAGGCCTACACATTGTCCACACTCAAGGGGAACATTTAGAGCAATTCTTTCACACACAGCACTAAAATGAAAGCTGAAATAGTCATGTGGAAGATGTTTAACACTGGTTCTTACAGGAAGAAATGCTTAAGTTCAAGATGAGGGCTTTTTATCCACCTCCCACACTGATTAATCACAAAAAAATGAGCAATCTCAAATGATGTTAAAAAGAGGTATAAATTGGAGAAAAGTACAGCATTCTCATCCATCACTGACAAGCATTTCTTTTGGAAAATTGTATCACTATTTTTTATTAAGCTAAAAGAATTGATCTGATTCAGCTACCCAACCTCTAGATATCAACAAAGTAGAAACATATACTTGGACATATACATATATATTACAAAGTATGAAATAGGTGAGAAATATATGTTTATGACTAATTATATTCTTTCACCTTTGAATGAATTGTATTTGTCATAAAAATTGTAGAAACTTTATTCATGGATGAGATACACATTTCTATCGATGATAAATGGATGAACAAATTGTCCTGTTTCCATACAAAGAAACAATCTGGTGACCAAAGGCCCTTCCCCAAGCATTCGGGTCGAAGGTCACAGCTGTCACCCCTCAACTCTTCCCTTCCCCACTCCAGAACATTCACTTGACAGCAAACCTGGCTACTTGCATGTCTTGAGTTTTATGTTGCCCTCAGTCTCTACAATTCCCACTGAAAAGTTCTGAATTTATTTTCTTCTGAAACTGCTTTCAACCTTGTCCCCCAGTTGCAGAGTAGGTTTCAATATTCCCTATTGAGAATGTGTATCTTACAACATAGATCTCATCATCATTCTCTTGCATCCTTTATTAACTCCACAGGTGCAAAAATATGAGCATGAATTATGAACCCAACAGTGTTGCCTCTGGAGAGCCATATGAATTCATCTTTTCCTTTGTCTCCTACTTTTGACTTCACCCCTTCAATATCCAATTCCACCCAACTTATAATTCATCATGCTGATATCTGTTCATCCCTCTACTGTCTTTAAATTGAGAACCTCATTCCCTGTTCTCTTCTGGGATAAATCATTTCTGCCCTTCAGTGTCAAATATTTCCTCCTTCAAAAGAATTTCCCTGATGAAATTAAGCAATGTTACCGTTCCCTTTTATATAGCTTTCTGTGCACAGAGCAAGCCTGCTATTTATGACCTTGTATTAAAGTTATATATTTCACATTTATCTATACCATCGGCTCATGAATGCCTTAAGATTGGGTTAAAGGTCTCCAGCAAATACTCAAGAAAAGTATATAATGAACATCTCCATTAACAATATTACAAATCATTTACAAGTTTATTTTGCCAAAAATAAAAAGGCTGAGCACTCCATTATTTCTAAATTGTCTGTTTTACCAACAATATATAAAATATTATAATGATACTTATCTCCTCTTAATTTTCTTAAAGGGTTCAGCAAAATTCAATTTCTAGGAAAGGGAGTTTCAGCAAATTAAAATAAAATTTCACTCTTACCTGGCAAGGGAGATGCCATGACCATGGAGGTGGTTTCCCAGGAAGAGAGAAGCTTTTGTATTTTGATGTGCCCACCTTTGCAATTATGTGGACCCCAGTGATTTCCCCAAATTAGTGTAGTGGGAAACTCCACTGCATTATCTGCAGTAGTCGGGGACAGTGCCTGAGCTCTCCACTGGAAATAAAAGAGAAAATATTGTATTAACCTGGTATCAGAAGAATGACTACTTCCAGCTGAAAAAATAACTAGTAACTCTTAAAAAACTGTAAGGACTTTTAATAACTTCATAGTGTTTCATTTTTATCATAAATTAAAGAATGTCTATTCCCTGATATTTATTCTCATTCCAAAATCTGCTCGTTAATCTCTTATTTTTTATAAAATGAATTTATCTTGGATCTCTCTGACCCAGCTTCTTAAATTTTGGCTATGCAACCCATTGGGGACCATGAAAAATTCTAAATTTGTAATGGCCAAAAATTAACACATAAAAAATACAGCCACTTTTTAAGAAAAAAAATAAAATCTTTATTTAAGTATCATGGTTACAAACATGTTTGTAGTTAGGTTTCAGTCATAAAAAGACACTTAATGAACCAGGATATTGTTCTGCTTCTCTCAGGAGCAAGGTGTTTGTAAGTAGAGAAAGTGTAGTCCAGCCCTGCTTTATAACTTACTGTAATATGGTTTTAGTTTCCTTTTCCTTCCTTTCTGAGCTACAAAATTTTTGTAGTAAAATTTCTTTTTTTTTCTTTTTAAAGAAAGTGCAGCCATTGGCACTCCTTGGTTTTCTGTTCAGATTTCCTCCCTCCAGGCTTGCCACACACTCTTGCTGAAATATTTTCTAGACCTATCTCTTGCAGTGGCTGTCTTCTCTCTATTTTCATTGTGTCTCCCTTATCCTCAGATCAAATCCCAACTTGTGAATGTTACTTTGGAAAGCTGCAGCCAGACCTGTTGTGGATCCCTCCCCAGTTTCCTCTTTACCTACAACTTCTGGACTTCACTTAAGTCCCTGATCCTGCATAATAAACCTTTCCCCATGGCCCATTTTGTGTCATCCATCTAGTACCAGCTCAGTTCAGGCTCCTAGTCCCCATTCCTTCTCTGATCTCCTTGAACCCCCTTGGGAGCCTTTTCAATTCAATTGACCAAATAATCAACAATTTTTACCCAAGACTAATATTAAGCATAAACACAACATATTGTCATTCAAGGGAAAAAATAAACTAAGTTTAATATAAACTAAATATCTCTTGAGACTGCAGTAGACTATTAATGAATGGGCTCATTCATTGCATTATATTTATTGTCTAACCAAAATACATATCATTTTACCTCTCTAATACTTTTATTCAAAATTTTTATTTAATTTTTGGGCTTGGGGCTACACCTGGTGGTTCTCGGGGCTTATTTCTGTCTCTTTGCTCAGGGATCACTCTTGGTGGGACTTTAGAGATCATAATGGAGGCCAGGAATCAAACCTGGTCAGTTTTGTGTAAGGCAAGTGCCTTCCTCTTTATAACTGTCTCTCCATCCTCCTAGTAAATACTTTTAAAAGTTAAAATAAGAACCAATAAAACCTCTTTGGTAACGCAGTCACGCAACAGTCACATGTTAAAAGCTAAAACAGATTTTATACATTGCCTCATGTAAACTCATTATGATACAGGAGAGGAATTTGAGATACAAATTTCTTCACCTGAAAGTAACAGGCATTTATTGAAGATGCTTTTCTTGTAGGTCAAAAGTCAATTTCACAGCATCGTTGTTCCAATTCCAAGCTCAACCACGCTTCTTCAGAACAAAGCAGAATATCTAAATATGGCCCTTTATGCTACTGGACATTTGTCACTAGAAAAATGGCATAGGTTTATTATAACTAGCAACCTAGCGCTAGTTATGAAAATGTTCATAAGTGTATCTAATAAATAATCACTAGAAAATTATCTTAATCTGTTCTCTCTGCTTTTCGTTCTTGACATTCGTAAAATGAAAAAAGCAGGGGCCAGAGTGATAGCACAGAGGGGAGGGTTTTTGCCTTGCACATGGCTGACCTGGGTTCAGTGCCCAGCATCTAATGGTCTTCTGAGTCTTCCAGAAGTGATGCCTGAGCACCGAGTGAGGAGTAACCCCTGAGCACTGACAGGTGTGGTCCGAAAACCAAAAATAAAAATGAAGAATGTAGAAACATGAGAACTAATTCATTTTTAACTGACTATATAGCACTTGAAATATAGCCATTTTTTAATTAAAAATAGATTTTATTTGTAGGTATTATGCAAGGGGCCGGAGAGGATAAGAAAGAGAGTAAAGAACAATGTGCTCAGGTGGCGCTAGAGGTAAGGTGTCTGCCTTGAAACCTCTAGCCAAGGAAGGACCATGGTTCGCTCCCCTGGCGTCCTATATGGTCCCCCCAAGCCAGGGGCGATTTCTGAGCGCTTAGCCAGGAGTAACCTCTGAGCATCAAACAGGTGTGGTCCGAAAAACCAAAAAAAAAAAAAAAAGAATGATGTGCTCAAGAGGGAGTTCAGAATTCTCCAAAGGCAGAATGCTAGTACACAGCCCAAAATAAAAACATGAAAGTCCACATGTCTAGAAGAGAGAAGCTCAGCACATGTTTTCAGGCACCAGGTACCCAGGTAGTCCCATGTGCCAGAATGCAGCCATCCTTTCTTGGTTGCTTAGTCTGGCTAGCTACTAAATAGCTTTCTCAGATGGTATGTGCTACTTATTCATGACAACTACTTAAATATATATATTTCTCAGTTGAAATTGATAAAGAAAAGGAAGATTGTTGCAATATTTTTATATATACATGACATCTATGTACATATAATTTCTAACTTAGATATCTAAAATGTTTTGTTTCTTAAGGAATTCAATAGTATGAGTGTAGCTTACTTTTTGTAATTTTTCTCTAATACATTTGCAAAAGCGGTTCAAGAGAAGTTTAAATTTGAAACTTTAAATGAACAAGAAGCATTTTTAACTCAGATGCACACATAATTACATTTCACGATAAGATATATTCATGCATTTTTGTTCCAAGAATTATAGCGAATACAGTTTCAATATTGGTCATTTCACAATGCGGTATCTTAAATTGCCTAGTTATCTTGCCGAAAATTAGAAAAGCTGAATACATATGCTTGAGTGTGTTTGTGTAATACTGCAATAGTGGGGTCAAAGTTGCGAAGAAAGGGAAACTGAGAAGGTGAGACTAATATTTGCTCCATTTTTCATTTACTTCCCTTTTTTGCATGGATCGGGGGCGCATCTGATAATATGCAAGACTTACTACTGGCTCAAAGCTCAGAGATCACTCCTGGCTGGGCTGGAAGAAATCATGGGGTGCCAGATATTGAACCCAGATCAACTGCATGCAAGGCAAGTGCCTTTCTTCTTGTCACTCCAACCCCTAGGTCCTATTTTACCCCCAAACAGGTGGGGACATCAATTACAAAGCCGAGAAGATATTTGACAAATATCAAGGAGGGGAAATAAAAAGAAATTTAGGCCTTTTCCAATAACTTTTTTTTCTGCTTTTAAGAAAATACATATGTCTATAGAGTACCATTTCTGGTCAAACATTTCTCGTTATAGCTCTGCTTGTGCCGAGTTCTCTCAACATTTGACTAATAGCACTTTCATTTCACCTGTGCTCTTTAAAAAAAAGTTTTTAGATGCCTCAGGGAATAGTCTCTCCCCCTTCCAGTTGAAAGTTATGATATCTTGGTCTCCTATCTTGCCCTGTATTTTTCTGGGAAATCTGCTACTGTCAACTGAATGGAGTTATTTTAGCGGCAGCATTTCTTCCCCTGTGACGATTTTAACACAAACATTTCTCTATGTTCTTTGTGTGTCCTACCAACTTAGTTTTTCAGAACTGCAGAGCAGATACCCGTTCTTTTTTAAAATCAAAATGGGAACAATTTTGGCCATATTTAGTTACAAATTTTTTTTTTTTTGATTTCAAAAACTCCAACTGTACATATATATTCATTTGATTGCTTAGTTTTTTCCTGTTTATCCAATATCCTGGTTACTATTCCTAATAGCATTTTGGATTGCTTATTTGTTTTCTTTGCATCTAATTTGTGATAGAACTAATTTTCTAACTTTGTATTCAAAGATATTCTCTCCTATAGAATCTCGGATGCCGTTGGTCTGCATTTAAGCACACACACTAAGTTTTCGATCCATAGAAACCTTTAAAAAAGATTTTAAAAGTCTCTTTTAAAAAAAAGACTTTGAAAAAGCTTTCTATATGTCTAAGTACGTTTCAAACATATAACTATCTTTAAAACTGCTTTAATATGCTTTATTTCTAAGATTATGCAGCAGTCAGGATAGATGAAGTCATAAAATTTTCCTATACATGGATGTATATGGAATCTATTATGCTTAGTGAAATAAGTCAGAGGGAGAGAAATAGATGCAGAATAGTCTCATTCATCTATGGGTTTTAAGAAAAATAAAGACATTCTTGCTAGAAGTTCCAGCCCACTACATGAAGCTCACCACAAAGAGTGGTGAGTGCAGTTAGAGAAATAACTACATTGAGAACTATCATAACAATGTAAATGAATGAAGGAAGTAGAAACCCTGTCTAGAGCACAGGCGGAGGTGGGAGGCAGAGGAGGGAGATTAGAGACATTGGTAATTGGAATGATGCACTGGTGAAGGGGGGTGTTCTTTACATGATTGAAACCCAACCACAATTATGTTTTTAATCAAGGTGTTTAAATAAAGATATTAAATTAAATAGATATCAAGGGAATCCAGATAGGAAAGGAAGAAGTCAAGCTCTCACTGTTTGCAGATGACATGATACTCTACTTAGAAAACCCTAAAGACTCTACCAAAATGCTTCTAGAAACAATAGACTCATATAGTAAGGTGGCAGGCTACAAAATTAACACACAGAAATCAATGGCCTTTTTATACACCAATAATGAAAGGGAAGAGATGGATGTCAAGAAGGCAATCCCATTCACATTAGCGCCACACAAACTCAAATATCTTGGAGTCAACTTGACCAAAGATGTGAAGGACCTATATAAAGAAAACTATAAAGCCCTGCTCCAAGAATTAAGAGAGGACACGCGGAAATGGAAACACATACTCTGCTCATGGATTGGCAGGATTAACATTATTAAAATGGCAATATTCCCCAAAGCATTGTACAGATTTAATGCAATCTCTCTAAAGATACCCATGGCATTCTTCAAAGAAGTGGATCAAACACTTATGAAGTTCATCTGGAACAATAAGCACCCTTGAATAGCTAAAGCACTCCTAGGGAAAAGGAAAATGGGAGGCATTACTTTCCCCAACTTTAAACTGTACTACAAAACAATAGTTATCAAAACAGCATGGTATTGGAATAAAGACAGACCCACAGATCAGTGGAATAGGCTTGAGTCCTCAGACAATGTTCCCCAGACATACAATCACCTAATTTTCGACAAGGGAGCAAGAAATCTTAAGTGGAGCAGGGAAAACCTCTTCATCAAATGGTGCTGGCAGAACTGGTTAGCCACCTGCAAAAATGCGAACATAGACCCCCAGTTATCATCATGTATGAAGGTAAAATCCAAAAGGATTAAAGACCTTGATATCAGACCTGATGCCATAAGGTATATAGAACAACATGTAGGTAAAACACTCCATGACATTGAGACTAAAGGCATCTTAAAGGAGGAAACTGCACTTTCCAAACAAGTGGAAGCAGAGATCAACAGATGGGAATACATTAAGCTGAGAAGCTTCTGCACCTCAAAAGAAATAATGTCCAGGATACAAGAGCCACCCACCATGTGGGAGAAACTATTCACCCAATACCAATTAGATAAAGGGCTAATATCCAAAATATACAGGGCACTGACAAAACTTTACAAGGAAAAGTATCTAATCCCATCAAAAATGGGGAGAAGAAATGAACAGACACTTTGACAAAGAAATACATATGGCCAAAAGGCCCATGGAAAAAAAAAACCCTCATCACTCATCATCAGGGAGATGCAATCAAAACAACAATGAGATACCATCTCACACCACAGAGGTTGGCACACATCACAAAGAATGAGAACAATCAGTGCTGGCGGGAATGTGGAGAGGAAGGAACTCTTATCCACTGCTGGTGGGAATGCCGTCTAGTCCAACTTCTATGGAAAGCAATATGGAGATTCCTCCAAAAACTGGAAATTGAGCTCCCATTCAACCCAGCTATTCCACTCCTAGGGATATACGCTAGGAACACAAGAATACAATACAAAAAACCATTCCTCTCTCTCTCTCTCTCTCACACACACACACACACACACACACACACACACACACACACACATATATATATATATATGTATAAAATATGTTTATTTATACCCTAGGAACACAAGAATACAATACAAAAAACCCTTTCTCACACCTATATTTGTTGCAGCACTATTCACAATAGCCAAGCTCTGGAAACAACCAAGATGCTCTTCAGCAGATGAATGGCTAAATAAAATGTGGTACATATACACAATGGAATATTATGCAGCTGTCAGGAGAGATGAAGTCATGAAATTTTCCTATACATGGATTACATGGAATCTATCATGCTGAGTGAAATAAGTCAGAGGGAGAGAAATGCAGAATAGTCTCACTCATCAATGGGTTTTAAGAAAAATAAAAGTCATCTTTGCAAACATCCTCAGAGACAATGAGAGGAGTGCTGGAACTTCTAGCTCACTTCATGAAGCTCACCACAAAGAATGGTGAGTGCAGTTATAGAAATAACTACACTGAGAACTACCATATTCATGTGAATGAATGAGGGAACTGGAAAGCCTGTCTAGAGTACAGGTGTGGATGGGGTGGGATGGAGGGAGATTTGGGACACTGGTGGTGGGAATATTGCACTGATGAAGGGGGTGTTCTTTACATGACTGAAACCTAATCACAAACATATTTGTAATCAAGATGTTTAAATAAAAAATTCAAAAAAAGACTAGGAAACAAGATTTTGACAAACTATCATTGTGGTGTGCAAGATCTTAGGACTTTAAAAAAAAGAAGATGGCATCTGTGCCACTTGTTTGAATTCTAATCTTTATTTTTTCATTTCTTATACTTCCTATTAGTTCCTTTTTTTCAAGGCAGGTTATTCTTCTGGTTACCAAATATTGCGACTTTTATCTTCTTTAGTGCTAAGTATGTTTATATCATATGATTTGAATTAATGTAATTTCTATTTTACAAACTCAAGCTCATGAGTATATAGGTAGGTATCTATATTCTTAACACTTATTCTATTTAACATTCACACATATATTTATATTTATGCACATATCAGACATTCTACTTCACTGTATACATCATTTTGCTTTAGTCAGTAATGCAATACAGTTACTTAGAGGTAATTTGATCTCATCATATCTTCCATGAGGGGGAATCAAACAGCTCATTCATGGGTGATCACTCTCCATGCCAGGACTTGATTTCTGAGGTTCTTCCACAAAGCAGGACCCTGCAGTTCCCAGTCACTGATGGTAGGAGCTCATCTATACTTCCAGGTATCTATTCTTAACCTCAGGTATTCTCTGTACATGTTTAATAGTGCAAAAGGATCAAGAGACACATGGAAGGGTTAAGAGACACATGACCCTCCTTCCATAATGAGATAGAGCATCCTTGACAGATGGCTGAAGTTTTCTCTATGAAGTTTGCTTTGTCAACTCTGGTGCTCTAAACAACTCTACTAGCTTTAGTGCATTCAGAATTTCCACCAACTTTAGTTCATCCAGAAGTTTAGTTCTAAATCTTTTATTTATGAGTTGATGAAGAGTTTCTGGTATCGCCATAATTCTTTCCTTACAGCTGGTAATTTCCTCACTATATTAAGCAGGGATCGTCAAAAAGTGGAATCTCAAAAATTCATTTCTTTAAGAGCTGACACTCAACGCTTTATAAAGTCTCATTTTCAATTTGGTGTGTAATTGTTTATTGTTGTTTCCTGGCCGGGGTATACATGATCTTAAATTGGAAGTATGATTTGGTTGTAAAAATCAGGAAAAAAATTGAAGCTAAACCACACTTTGTATTTTCTAAATCTGCCCTTAATTACTATTCCTAAACTCTTATCAAGGAGATTGACCCTAGGCCTGAGAGATGACCCAATAGGATGAGTGTTTCTTGTGGAAAGTCTAGCTTTGAGTCCAGTACCCTCATAGTCCCCTGAGCACCCCAGTGGTTCCAGGCACAGAACAAAATTAGCTGCTAAGCACCACCAGGTGTGGCCCCAAAAACCCAAAGAAAAGTGAAATAAAGGTGACTTCCAAGGCTTTTTCAGGAATGTATCTGCGTAGTTACTGAAATTTGTTCCAGTACTTCAGACTCACACAGCTTGTCTTCCTGGCTTTCTTTTCCAATTTAAGTCAATAAGACATTTCTACCCCAGCTAGGCATGAGAAATGCTGCTTGCAGGAGAATCTTGTATATCTCTCCAATTCAAGAGGTTCCTCTTCTTTTCAAATATAAAGAATTTCACTTCAGACTTTATAATTGTGTGGTATTTCTAAGCTTTTATAATTATAGTTGTATGAAATTATATAATTGATTGTGTTCAAAGAGTACATGTTTCCTTATATTCCCATGCTAGGTATATGTTTTTAACTAAATATAAAGAAAATACATTAATTATAAATGACAGCAAGCAATATTTGTCTAACTCCTATTTAATTTATTTTTTAATCCATAGAACTGTTATATATTTTCCTTCTTGATCTATCCAGAAACATATTTAAGGCTAAGTGTTAAAGAGATTATCTTCTTACTATATTTTCCCATACATTATAGTTGTAAAAAAGTAACAAGTATTCTATCAGTGCTAGCAGTATACAGCTAAAGATAGCATTGGAAAATATAGACCTCATTTGGTTTCTAAAACATATTAATATATTCACTTTGACATACATACACCAAAAATGTCAAGCTACAGCCACTCCTAAATTCTCAGAAATATCTTTAAAAACTTAACTTAATTAGACAAGTTAATAATGTTCCACTAAATTTAAGCCCTAATTTTTGAGTATTTATAATTAGCTACACATAGTAATTTTTGAAATTGAAAAGTTTGATGAAATTCCTCTCTATATATGTAAGTAAAGAAAAAATTCAGTTTTAATATAAATAAATGAGCATGTAAATATTTTTCTCTGCCTATACGTTAGAGTAAATAGGCATTAAGTGGTTTTTATTCTAAACTTTTAAATGTTTTTTGCTCCTTTGACATAAGCATTTATGTAATAAATGATAATTTATTTATTATTGGTGTCACTTCCAGAAAAACTATGTAAAATTCTAGCTGTTCCTGTGGCCCTCAAGACCACAGTCTGAAGAGGGTCAGAACTACACTGGAGGAAATCTAGGCTTCCCCATTGTCTTTTTTATATAATAATTTTTATTGTGACCAAAGAGAGAATAATGAATCTTTCACCTTAGTATTTAAGGTATATAGTGACAATCAATCGGGGCCATTACCACCACCAGGGCTGTCCTCCTCCCACCAACCCTTTCCAGCATGGGTCCCATATCTCCTCTTTATTCTCGGAGTGCTAGTGAAACTGTTCCCTTCTGTGTATAGCTTGTTGTAGATAGGGTATCGCTTCTGTTGTTGACTTTAGGTTTGATGTTTAAATCGAGTCATTTTTAAAATTTCACTCAATGTTCATATGGCTGTTTGGTCCTGGTACCATTCACATTTATTTCCCCCTGCAATTCATGAGGTAGAACAAGATGATTCGTATTGTGTGGTTCTATTGGAAGAGGACAAAAATAAAAATCACCCAACAACAAAAGAATCACCAAACAATAACCACAAGAGTGAAAAAGAAGGAAAAAAAAAAAAAAGAAGACCGACTGTGACAACCATGACTGGGCTGAATCTATCCCGGAACCAATAAAAAAGACCCTAGTCTAGGCTGTACAACAACCAAGATTTCTAATTCCAGAGGTCTGATTTAGACAATTGCAACTAAACAGAACTTCTGGAAAGATAATGAAAGACTCTATCCTAGGCTTCATCCTAGGATTGGTGCAAAAACCAAGATCACCAATTACATAAGACTGGTTAAAACAACAGTGATGGAACAGAAATTCTAGAACCATAAAGAAGACTTGTGCAAATATCAAGATTCTAGGTACAGAGACCTGATTTTATCATTCACGACTGAGCAGAAAGTTTCCAGACATCACAAAAGGACCTAGGAGAGAGAATAAGAGCATGTATGGAAACTAGTTATTTCTATGACAGTGTACTTCCAGGGCAAAGAAATCCTGTATCTCTTAGGTCAAGGGAATTCCCTTTATTATCTCCCCAGTATTTCCTGTGCCTATGCAAAGAAAAAAGAAGTACAAGTTAATTTTTGTTATTGTTGTTGTTGCTTGTTTATATTTTGTGTGTGTCTTGTTTTGTTTTTATCTTGGGACCATGGTTATTGTTTGGTTGTTATCGTTATTGCTGTGGTGCTTATTGGGTTTTATTGTTTGAATTTTTTGTATTGTTATGTTTTTCTTCCTTTTTCCCTTTCTTCCCTTAAATTGATATTTATAGCCTCTAGAAGGACTCCTCCGGGTGTTTTTGCTTGTTTGATTTTTGCGCCACCTTTTTTTCTTTCTTTCTAACAGAATCACATAACTTGGACCATCTTGTTCTGACTCACAATTTGAGGGAGAAATAATGGAGGGTACCAAGACCAAACAGTCATATGAACATTGAGTAGAAATAAAAAATGATCAGACTCAAGCATCTAATCCAAAGCCATCAAAAACAGAATCAATACCCAATCTAAAACAAGTTAGATGCAGAGGGGACCACTTATACTACCAGCCTGGGGGGCAAAGGAGGGGGATATGAGATGCATGCTGGGAACAGGAGTGGAGGGAGTATAACATTAGTGGTGGGAATGCCCCTGCTTCAATGTCACTATGTACCTAAAATATTACAGTGAAAGATTTGTAATCCACTTTGGTCAAAATAAAAATTATTAAAACTAAAAAATTAAAAAAAGAAACTACCCTGGAAGTACTGAGGAGGATGGCACCTGAGATTTATTTCAGAAAAGAAACTATGACCCAATATGCTAAACAAGTGCTCCTGGGCTATTCTCCTCACCTGTGATTTTGAAATTTAGTGAGAAATACTTCACAGTTAAAAATGTTCATAGCCAATTTGTACAACATACTAAAAATGGACCAATATATGACTTAGAATCCAGAATTACTCCCACTAATAATTATCATCTATAAATTGCAGCAACATTTCCAGCTCAATATTGCCAATATCAGTAGAAGAGAGTATTCAGTATGTCTTGAAATTTTTTTATTCCTTAAGAAACATAACATAAACAGAAAAATATCCATTCTAGCAACTTGAATAAAGTTCTGGATTGAAATCAATAAAAGATTCAATACAAGGTGATTAATTTTGTATTACCTGACCATGTAATTTCCCCACCAATAAAGTTTTAATGAAAATAAATTTGTTTTGTTTTCCTTATCGCATAATGGATTTTGTCTTATTAAAGCATGATACCAACAAGGCTAATATTTGCTGGTTTTTGCCTTTTCAGCAACTCTTCAAAATTTGTTGTGACTCAAAAATATGTTGCTTGGATTCTCTGAACAAGTTTCAATTATCCTAAGACATTTTTGGAGCCTCAAGATGTGAACCAAGTTTGATATAGTGTTCATCTTCTGTGTAGTGCTTAACCCACATTTTCTATTTATTCTTTCAACAAACATGAGCAGCCATGCTGCATAAAGAAAATGCTAGAAATACAAAGAAAAAAACTCTTACGGAAGATATATCCATGATATACATACCAGGGAAGAGAAATAATTATATCATAATGTAGCACAAGCAGTAAAATTGCCATTAGATGGATCTGAAATCAATAAATACTTACCTAAGGCAGGTTCGGAAACCAATATGACAATTGGATATCTGCTATTTCAGTTGACTTTTGGAAGAAGTTTGGGAACAAAGTAAGACCTTTTCTCTATACTGAATAAATAGTAGACAGCAAAGTAAATCCCCTCTCAGCCAAGGCATCAATTATCCAAGGCATATTCTTCTCTAACTAGAAAGTTTTAACTTTCCACATTGGAATTACTTTTTATCCCTTCACTTGTTATCAGTTATACCACTAGTTATATATGCTTCAGACTATATCATGCACTTATTTTTCATCTCAATATTTTCATGGATTACAGGAGCTAGGTTTTGTTTATTTTTGTTTCCATCATGGCATCATTTCATCTATAGCATGTGTTCAATTAATATTATTCAATTAACATGTAATAAAACATTTAAAATGTCAGCATCTATATACATCATTATCCTAATTTGATGTAATCAGCAGCAGCTCTCATATTCCAGGAATATTTTTCTTTAATTTTTTTCGCAAAGATATCAACATCTGTTATCAACTGACAAAATTCTAGAATGTGAATGCTAGGGTAAAAATGAAGCTTTTTTTGTTTGTTTGTTTTGTTTTATTTTTGGTTTTTGGGCCACACCCGGTGATGCTCAGGGGTTACTCCTGGCTATGCGCTCAGAAATTGCCCCTGGCTTGGGGGGACCATATGGGACGCCGGGGGATCGAACCGTGGTCCTTTCCTTGGCTAGCGCTTGCAAGGCAGACACCTTACCTCTAGCGCCACCTCGCCGGCCCCAAAAATGAAGCTTTTTTATAACCTTAAGAATTAATTTATAAGTTAACTCTGAAACATGGGATCTTAAGCTAGCACTGTTGACATTCAGACTGGATGCTTTGTTGTAGGATTCATCCTGTAGACTATAGAATGTTTAATAGATCCCTGGTTCTGCTCATTGGCTACTAGTAGCATCTCTTCATCACAGTTACATTGTCACCAGTGCCTCTCAGGTGCGAACCACTGTTCTCTAAAGGCTGTATTGTAGGAAAGAAATAGTATTTGTGTTAGATATTTTTGGGGTTATGGAACATGTGTTTATTCATATTTAAACTGTACTTTTTTTGACTCATGCACTTTTTAAAATTCTTGTGGTAGGTTCCTCAGACTTGAAATCTTAAGATAAAATAAAGGAAGAAACAAATTATTTCTTACAAAGCTCTAAATGATTTCTAAAAACTCAAGAGAAAAATCCATTTCTCACTAATCCTAAAGTTTATCATTTCAGGCAAGACTGTATGTAGCAAATACTGGAAAGTAAAAACAATGAAAAATGTATCACTTTAAAAAAAAGAATTAATTTATAGTAAACACTTTAGTTTCAACATATATCAAATGGATTTTTCTTTTCATGTGACAAAATTTGGCTTGAGATATTGAATAAAGATGATTCTTATTGACAAATAGCCTATATATGGATTTAGAACAAGCCTTCAACGATAGAGTTACTGACCACTGGGAAACTTCTGAAAATGTAATTCGTCAGTTTAAGATACATGTGAAAGTCATTTATCTTGAGCAAGAAGGATGCTTGGCTCCATGACAGTCCCTTTATCCCAAAGACTGTCACTAAGCTTTCCTTCTAGATTAGCTCTATTTGGGGATAGTCAATATCCTAAAGTTTCAAAACCATGAATTGCAATTACATCACATAATTTTTTGTAATTTATCCTTAATGATAACATATAGTATGTGATATGGATTAATAAATTCATTAGGCTCATCATTATTAATGTCTTTCTTGCAAATTAGCTCCTTTGTCAATGAAAAAATACTCTACTTGGTTAAGGGAAAAGCCTAGTGGACTTTTTATACAACGAGTAAGCGGCCTCATTTACACTGAAAATCAAATAAGTGTATCCATGTCTTTGAGTATCTCAGCACTTGAGATTTAGGACTTTAAAGTGAACTTGGAATCCAAAAGCAGAACTCATCATATATTTGATCATGACTGGGGATTGCTTCAAATGTGGAATCTGTGACATGGTTTCAAGTCCATTTGGGAAAGGCTACACTCAATAAAAAACATGGAGGTTTAAGGAAAAAGGATAGAGCAGGGGAAGAAGATCAACTAAGATGTGTTCTCAGCTGGGAGCTGGAGCATAAATTGAACCATTTTAATATCTGGAGTTTATTGTCAGTTAGTTCTTGGCAATATAGAATATCTGGGGAATTAGGGAGTCTCTCTCCAATGGGGTGTAAAATGCCTTTAGTTCTAAGACGAGATAGATAGACTTAGACATGCCAGATGAGCTTTAGGAAGAAAGCTCATAAGAAGAAACAGGAAAAAAAAAGGCATTACCTTTATGAGAAAAGGAGGAAAGGATGAAAACTGGGAGGCATAAGCATTAAATGTACTGCACCCTCAAACAGAAGAGTTTGAAGTGTACTGCTATTCAATATTTATATATCATAACAACTGGCCAAAAAGTGGCTTACACTGCAAATATTAATTTTTCTTATAATTTTCTACATCACTTGTCCAAAATATGTGTCTGTGAACACAAACCTAGGTGCTGGAAAAGCTGCATTTTCCCCAGGGGTCTCTAAGGAAGAATTTGCTACTCTCCTCTAGGCTTTGCAACTGGGCTCGAGTTTTTCCCTCTTCCTAGTTTTAAAGCCAGAGACCTTGGACTGACATTTCATCTCACCTCTCTGCCATCTCTTTTTTCCCTTTTCTCTTCCACACAGAAGGAACCTTTCAATTATGTACTTTGGCTTCACATAGAGAGAGAACAGAAGTTTCTTTCTGTGTTAAAGTCAGCTGGTAGGGAACTCAATCCCTTGTGCCACCTGAGTTCCTGTGTTCTAAACACTAATGTGGAAACTCTTTCCAGGAACCTTGGAGGATAGTCCTAGTTGCCCTCAAGCACCTCCAGTACCACACATCAGTTCACCATCCGGCTTGTGTCTCTGATCTGAGCAAGTCAAAAAATGGCCTTGGTACTACTGAGGGTGAATTGTATAAAAATAAAGGAATGGGCTCCAGAAATTAGAACATGAGCTTGTTAGAGGACAGCCTGCCTATGATATTCAGACACTCTGAGTAAAAAGTAAGGAGGTAATACATCATAATTTGCTCATTCATTCATCGTGATGAATGTAGCAAAGAGATACAGCTGATTATATAGGTTATATGCTCATTGACCTTTTTACACAATTAAAACTATTCTAAGTTAAAATGATTTTCTTAAAGAAAGGAGAACAACATTATAAAGGTCAAATCACTTTTCAGTTTTGATTTTACCATATTAGATATTTTTTCTTGTAACATTGTGAAAACTGTAATAAAGCTTAAGAATTGTACTCACACACCAGAATTATTAAAACAATAATTATGGGGATGTTGCACTAGGAAGGTGGGTGTTCTTTATATGACTGAAACCCAACTAAAATCATATTTGTAATCAAGGTATTAAATAAATAAATATATTAAAAAAACAATTATGAGGGTGATGGATAATAATGTTGAATGGGGCCATATCACGACTGACTAGAATAATTAATATAATTAAAACATTTTTATTATAAAAGCAAATAAAAACATTTTCATTATTAGAGCTGGCATAGAGTTCAAATAAACCACTTTTTTCCCAATGCTAAATTCCATTTACTACAGTTTTTAGATTGAAGATTTTTAAATGGACCACTGAATGCATTGCCTTCGAGGGCCTATCAATCATACTTTAATTTGTAAATGAAGGGACAGAGGAATTATTGTACTCCCTTACGAAGTGCATTTTCTCCCACAAACATGTCACAATATGTTATATTGAGGTAACCAGAAGCTCATGCCCGAGAGGTAAGAGGACTCTCTGATGAGAAAAGTCTCACCTCGCATCAGTGGAGCATAGTAGTCAGAATTCACTGGGGCTTTAGAAAAAGGATTTATTCATCACTGCCCTGTTCTCAAAGGTACTAATTATACAATACTGGTTGAAAAATTTGAGTTTTCCCATTTTATACATCAAAAGCTACCATTCTGATTAAGGAGTCTTATCCATTCTTTGTTGAACTCTAGAAAAACAATGGTGTAGTCCCTCCTTTTTTTTATAATAATAGCTAAAGTTTGTACACCAACACACACTCAAGAAAATGCTGGTTAATGACAACAATGGATATGTATATGCATATTTAAAACACACATATATCATATGTATTTACATATATACAATGCATATACATATACATTGTGTAAATGTGTATACATATATGTATTGTATATACATATGTATATATGTGTGTATCATAAGCCAGCAGAAAGTGTCCAGTGCCAAACTCTGAGGGACAATATGGGATAAAGATGCCCCATTACGAAAACCCTCTACAGTTTTTAGAGATCTTGTGATAAGTTAATGGAGCGATTCAAGTGAATTGAAAATACCCATTAGAGAGCCACAGGCATTGTTAATGTCTAGTACAGAATTAAGTTAAATTGCAGGACTGACTGTGTTCTCAGAACCACTGGTCATACCTTGGAGAGTTTTCCAGCACAAAATGGCATTGCTTATAAAGACCTGGCAGGGCAACAGCTATAGATTTCATATCAATAAAGCAATATTTTATCATCAGAACAATATGAAAATCATCCCTACTTCAGTAAATTATTCAGTGGGGCTTAATTTAATAGTTCAGGAATGAAATAGCTAATCCTTCAAAGATAAGGAAGTTATAAACAAAAACTTGCGAGTTGCAGACTTTCATATCTAGAAGATGAGACTCTAAAGACATTGGCAGAAAAATCCATAAAGGGTGCTGAATTTGTGTGTTACGATAATAAGTATAAGATGGCAATTCTTGCACCCAGCCTTATGATCCCTGGCACTGCATATGTTCCTCAGAGCACTTCAATGAATGACCCCTGGAGACTACACCATAGTCCACATATGATTTATAAAAACTTACAAAAGTGTCTTCAAACCAATATAAACCAGATATTGAAGACTGTGCTTCCCTATGGTTCTAAACTCCTCTGTCATCTTTCTGGGAATGCACTAAGTCAATATTCTAGACTGACTTACCTGAGCCCACCATGTAGCTACTATCCCACAATAGTTTTTACTTCAAAGATTTGAATTTACTCTCTGAGATGTTTCCAATTTCATGTAATAATTTAAAATTCTTACCAACCTCCAACTTTGTGTGGCTCTAGATTTAACACACACACACACCCATGTTCCTGATCATTCCAACAATTGCCAAAGTAAAAAAATTAAGTCATATGTTTCTCTGGTACTCTTCCTGCACCCTAAGCTCCACACTTATGATCAGCATGAGAAAAAGAGACATTCAGTGATACCATACAGGAACTCTAAGAATCATTCCATAGATATTTGATCCATTAGATTCTAGGTGAATGTTTGTAAAATACTTAATGAATGACAGTCATAAACAGGAAAGCAAATCAAGGTGTATAAAAACAGTGGTGCAATGAGAAGCTGGAGGGAATTAAGTGGTGTCTCCAAGTAACCAATTTGAATAGGAAATCTAAAATTTTCTGGCATCTCATGCAGCTTTTCACTCTAGGAAGTAGCAACCCACATCTCTCTGTTTTCACATCTTCTGCTATGGGGACCATACTGTCATGGAAGCTGCCTTCTCTTCCGAGTTTGACAGCATCTACTCATGGCAAATGGGACGTTGCCCAGGGCTGCAGTGCCTGATCAGCTTCTGCTGCCTTCCAGTTCACGTTTTATTACAAACCCGATGACACCCAGGGAGCATGCTGATGCAGTTTGCTCCAGACACAGTGTACCTGCCTCACTGCCTTTTGAGCATCCTCTTCTCTTTGGGTGAGTTGTGATGACATGACGACTCACGGAACCATAGTGCATGTATGGTTTTGCACTGGATGAACCCACACGACACACACACTTGGCGCCTTCTGATGGATCCAGTCAGGAAGGGAGGGTTTTGTTGGCAGAGAATTAGGAAGTGATCAGAGTTGGACTTGCTGTTGTTGGCACATAGCATTGAAAGAACAAAAACTATTAGACAGCTATTGGTTGGCCAGTGGGAAACTGATTAAAGCATTTATTTTCCTTGACATAATTCCATCTCTCATCTCCTAAAAACAATAGCAGTGCATTTTATTATTCTGTTTGGTATTCACAATGCCATGTTTATGGTTTTCAGAGGAGAGGAAGTCCTTTTGTTTTCTTAATGAGAAAGAAAATAAAATCTGTGTTATTTTTCTTTTGTCCCTAGAACATTTGAAAGAGACAAGATGTTACTTCCCTCTTTTTCACCGCTATTCATGTTTGTTTATTTTCTAGATTTCTTTTTGCTTGAAAGCCCAGAAAAAAACAGACTTTTGATGCACAAATATAGTAATGATATCATTTTAGTTTACTTCTGTCAGGTAGAGAAATTACAAAAGCCCATGGCAGTACATTCATGCATTGCATGTGTCTGTAGAACTTGTATTGCCTCACTTTATTTTGATCACTTTATCAAGAGACCAGTGAAGGGCTGGGTACTGTTAGAAACTCCTGCAAGTCATCATAACAACCCATAGGTGTCTGTAGCCAAAGATCATGGTTAAGGGCAGGACATATAGTAGGGGAGTGATGTGTTAGACTTGCATGTGGCCCGATGGGTTTGTTTTCTGGCACCATATATGGTACCCACCAAGAACTTCCAGGGTGATGCCTGAGCAAAGAGTAAGCACTAAACGTCATAAGCTGCCATACCTCCCCCCAAATGATGGTGGAAATACATACTAGAACTTCAGGAACCACAAACAACTAATAGCAAATGCCACAGTAAAGTTAACCTGGAAACCAGATATTCTAAAGGACCCCGGTACATCACAATGAAGAAGGACAGGTGCATGCCTGGACAAAATGCTATGTGGCATTTGAGAAGGTGCCGTCTTCTCCTCAGGCTGGTGCCTATACCTTATGCCAACTTTGCTAAATCAACTTCAAATGCATGTCCCAACACTGCCGATCCGCAAAGACTGGTAGGGAAGTTTTGTTTTTTTTTTTTAATTATGACAACAAAGATGCAAAGAAAGAGGACAGGGTAAAGTTACAGTGGAAGGACAATCACCCATAAACATAATTCTCGGTAGTCCCATCGATGATATCCCAGCCTTGAACTTTCAGCCAAAGAACATTAAGAAAAACAAAACTGAACCCATGTACAATACAATTACTTTGTCCCTCAAATCCCCAGTTGTAGTACATACTATTTCTTAGCAGCACACAATATAATCTAAAGACATTAGACTTATGTAACTCCTTAAACATTGAGGGCAAAGTACATTTCTCTAGTTCCATGCACATGCTAACTAGTTTAAGTTAACCTCAAAAGTTTTAGTGGCTTGTTTTTCTTAAGGATTGGAGTCAATGGAACATAGTAAAAAATGGTATTAAAGTGGCATTTGTTTGCATAGGCCCACCAAAACATAAGGGACATGGAAAGACAAATTATGGTCTAAATACATGGAGACCCTACCCCTGAAGTTTCCTGGCACAGGACTGACTCTAGGCTCCAGGCAAACTAGTTTTTCCAATTCAAGTCATCGTCTGTAGTGGCAATACACCTCCATTCCTCACATAGTCTCTGTTGTTGGTATCATGCTTCTGTATTAAAGATCCTGGAGTCTGCATATCCCATATTGCAGTCAGGATGGTGCAGAGCATCCTCTCATTTCACCTCACACTTAAGGGGCACTAGAGAGAACCATGTCCTGTAGAGCAGGTCATTGTTGCTGTCAAGTCTTCTCAGTGTAAATGGAAGTCTCTTTTTAAGAGGTCGATGTCAGACCCTTGGTAGTGTCTTTCCTGGTAGAGGACTGCTTCCAGCTGTTGCTATAAAAGACCTTGGATGTTTCGTAGATAGCTTGCCTGGTTCGGGTGTGAATGGAGGATACCCATTCTTCTGAAGCCTGTGCCAGGTCATTATATCAATGTTCAGGGTGTAAGGTACATTGTACTGAGATTTATTAGATAAGAACTTATCTGTATGTATGGTGTTTTCCCATTTTAATGTGTCTATGCAAACAAGGATCATGGGGCGTCATTGGTGCATCTGGAGGCAATAGGAACAAGACCAGCAATTCCCATGACATAGTTCAATCATAGGCATTAAACTGAGGGACAGTTCCACCAACAATCCTTACTGAACAGCTTACAAAGAAAAGACAAGATAAAAAGTGAATAGAAACATCATGGTAGAAGAATATATAGAGAGTTACATCAGTTAAAGAAAATACCCATAAAATATTCAAAAGATATATGTGTTCAATGTGTGTCCTTCTAAATAGTTCTGGGATTTGTTAGATCTACTGTATGTCTTAGGTCAGAGATTAGAACTATGTGTTACTGAAGTTAAGAAGGGTAAATCTGGGGTACTGATGGTTGGAATGAGCAAATGTTCGCGCGGGGGCACTAGCCCCCGCGCGGTTTGCAAAATGTAGACTGGTATGAAATTACCAGTGACAGCCTGAGTATAGCTGAGCAGCTATCTGCCACCCACCAGATCAAACTCCACCCCCTAAGCCCCACCCTAGGCCAGTGTCCGGCCCGGCCAGTGTCTCCCCCGGAATGGGGGAGAGGGGGGTCGGGTGACCCAGATCCGGGCCCCCCTACCCTAGGCCGGACCACGAGGCCGCTGGCACATGGGGGGGCCTGCCAGCTGCCCGTCCGTGCCGGCTAAAAATCCTGCTCCAGGAAGGGAGAGAGACCCTCCCAAGCCCGAAGGACAGGGATTTGAGCCCCACCCTAGGCCAGTGTCCCGGCCCGGCCTGGGAGTGGGGAAAACCCAGGGTGCCCCGTCAGCTCCTCCCAGGAACCCACCTGGAGATCCGGAGGAATGGGGGAGAGGGGGGTCGGGTGACCCAGGTCCAGGCCCCCCTACCCTAGGCCGGACCACGAGGCCGCTGGCACATGGGGGGGCCTGCCAGCTGCCCGTCCGTGCCGGCTAAAAATCCTGCTCCAGGAGGGGGAAGTTTTTTATATCAGGTTTTTTTTGTCTTAGATTCAAAGATAGGTATGCCTATATACCAGTTGAATACAAGGTAAGGAATAGGAAAAAAGCACAAAAACAAATAAAAGGCCTATAATTTTTGTAAAAAGCAAACCAAACCCCAGAGAATATTAGCTCACCAAGACTCACTAACCAGCGACTCAAGAACTGGTTGAGGAATCTGGTCATTACTACTGAATCCCTCCACATTAAGCCTACTTAGACTTTTTAGAATGATCATACAATAATTTGAAGTTACAGTTAAAGTCAGAGATGCAGCTGTCACCCATCGTGTCAAGGAGAAGGATGATTTGATCAGGAACCATGCAAAAACAAAAAAATATCATAAAAATTTATTTGGAAAAGAAAAGCAAATAAGTGACAAATGGCTCTACAAATGGAAAGAGATGATGACAACAAGATGAAGGAATCATAGACAGAAAGATGATGGATTTAGATAAAAGGATGATGGACTTAAAGAGGGAAAGCTCACACTAACTAGTAGGTGATATTGAGGAAAGAATCTGCTAACTGGGATGTCACTGAAGGAGTCCTAAGAAAGACAGCACGTCATCACAGCTGCTTTGTTTGGAGATTTCCTTTGGCTGGGCCTTTCTAACCATCTGAAAAACATCTTGAAAGTAACTGTTGAATGAACATTGTCATTTATTCATGGTCTTAATTAAAAAACAACAGCACTGTTTGGCGGCAGCATAATTTACTGTGAATAACAGAGCTTCAGGCACGCAATGTTCCCACAACAACCCCACGAGCCAGGTGCCAGCATCTCCTCAGCCACCCTCCTCACCACTTGGCACACAAGTTCCATACACATACTCTCAGTGCCACCCTTATTTCGAAATAAACAGAGTAATTAAAAAATGAATCGCATTAGTCAGCAACAGCTATCACAACACAACACCACAGACGAAGGGTCTTCAGCCACAGAAATAGATTTTCTCAAACTTCTGGAAACTAGAAATTCAAGTTAGGTTGTCCCCAAAGTAGGCAGGTTTGGTTTCTGAAGCACACCTCTTTCTTTTGGACTCCCCAAAGTCCACTGAACTGAACTACAATTACTCCTTCGTATCCACAGGCACTGGTGGCAGGACACCTCCCAGATGACAAAATCCAAGATGCTCAAGGCCTTAAAAATCATTCTCTGACAGTCTGCATGCAGGGCATATCGCTCCGCATTGAATGGTATGCTGAAACTAGAGGATGCTCCACATCAGCCTGACATCGATGAAAGAAATGCACAGAATCCAGAGTCTTTAAATATAAGAATCTGATACCAACGATAGCTAAAGTGTGAAAAAATTTCACAGGGACCTTGAGAATGACTTGAGTTGGACCTACTGGTATGCCTGGAACCCAGAGTTGGTCTTATGCCAATAAACTTCTGCGGTGAGGCCTTTTTGTAATCAGGTCAAAGATTTTTTTCCATTTTCCCCATTTTTCTGGACCTATGCAAACAATTGCCACTATCACACCTTTACTATATTTTTTTACTCTTATCCTTTAAGAAAAAAAATACAACTTACTGAACTTAAATAACTGTAGTAGAATGCCTGTCTCAAATACAGGCAGGGGATGAAAAAGGGGGAGGGGGTAATGTTACACTGGTGAAAGGGGGTGTTCTGGTTATGACTGTAACCCAACTATGATCATGTTACTTAAATAAAAAATATATTTAAATAAAAAAAGAAAAATATATATACTTCCAAATCATATCTTAAAAAAAAATCATGCTCTGACTCTAGGTTTTGCACCTGGAAGTTAATAGACAGTTGAAAGTTGAGCCAAGATCAAGGACAACTGTAATTGTCCTAAAACTTAATAGTATGGACACGGTGTCCTTCCCCCAAGAGCCTAAATATAAAGACAGTCTTCCCCATTTGTTTTCTTCCCCAAACACCTAACTTTTACTCTGTTTGTAAAGATAAGCTATGACTTAGGGGACCAGAGCTTCCTCTGGTTAGTTTGCAGATCAAATGCACTGTGCCTCTTAGTGAATAGACCAAGATAGGATTTTATTGCTCATTCTGGTACCAAAGGTCTCCTGTCCATACTTCCTGTGGTCTTTCCTTCAAGTTTTTTCTCAAGAACCAGCTTCTCATTGCATGCAATTATGAGGAGAACATTCATAGTCCATATCCCAGCCTGTGATTAATTACCAAGAAAACACTTTCTAGACTCATCTCTGCCAGTCTCTCAAAAATCTGTCCCTTAGAGAGTAGTAGAGCTGGACTGTCATAGTTACAATCTGAAATGTATCTATGAAAATGTGGCCCAAATAGAGAAAAAATCACATAAAAAAAAGGAACCACATGACTTAAAAGTGATTGTTTAGGGGGCAGAGAGGTAGGTAGAGCATTTGTTTGACACACATGTTTGGTACCCCAAAAGACACACCAGCCCTAATAGAAGTGATCCCTGAGTGCAAAGCTCAGAAGTAAGCCTCAAGAACAGTTGAAGTTGGCCCCATAACAAACAAAATAACAAACAAAATTGATTGCTTAAAGGGTCAACAGCACTGAACTTGAAGACGCAAAGAAATGGAAAGGCAGCCAAGAGTGGGCAGCCGCTAACCTGCATGCTGAGACCTGCTCTTACCCAGTAGAAAATGACTTTGTGGAAAATTATCTTTCTTTTCTTTTGCTAATAACTTTACCATACCCACTTTCTGGCTGTAAAAACCTTGCATTTTAAACAACTTCCTGCAGAGACCTTCTGCTTGCTGGGTGGAAGACTTCCCAGGTCAAAAAATTCTGGAATAAAGCCAATCACATCTTTACTATGAACCTGCTTAGGTTTTATCTAGTAAACACTGTTGACAAGAATATTTTCATTTGACTTTGACAGAGGTTCTTGAAGTTAATCTACATATTCAAGTAGAAAATAATTTTTCTGGTTCTTCCCTTTTGTGGAAATCTTTCATTCTTATAGTAGAATGTGGGTATTATCAATTTTAATGCTGTTCTTCTAGTTAAGGGATAGGTGAGATGAGTCGAAGAAAGCCCATTTTACCTACATGGTAAATTTATCCAGTACCCCCAAAAAAGGGTGTCTGAACGGGAGTTTACTACTCTGCCAGCTCAGGAGTGGAGCTTTATACCAGGCTGTAAATCTTTTTCAACTAGCTGATCACTCCACTCTCATGCTGCCATCTGACTCAGTTTAATTTTGAGGCAAGTCTTTGTGGATTATTTGGATGATTTATGCTCAGCCATTAGAGATACCCAAGCAAAGACCAATGAGTTTGGCTGTATCTAGAGTGCCAGGATTTGATCCTGTTAAGAAAACCAAGCTAATGGTCTGTTTCCTAAAGCTTGTGTCTTCTAGACCTTCAGATCAATGATCAATCCTTCGACTTGAGTACTCAGAGAACGACTCTCAGACATATATTCAATTAATCTTGATATAGGGGCAAGAAATGAAAGATGGAGCAAGGAAAGCCTCTTCAACAAGTGGTGTTGGGACAACTGGTCAGCAAAATGCAAAAATGCAAACTCAGACCTCTATCACCATGAGCAAAAGTCAAATCAAATATTAAAAACCTTGATATTAGTCCCAAAGCTACAAAGCATACAGAAGAAAACAGGCAAAATGTTCCATTCAAGAATTTTAAGGCATCTTTAAAGAGGAAACAGCACTGTCCAAGCAAATGGGAGCAAAGAGAAACAAATAGGACTACATTAAACTGAGAAGTGTCTGCACCTCAAAAAAAACAGTGATTAGGATATAAATGTCACACATGGAATGAGAAAAACTATTTACCCCAAATCCAAATGATAAGAGGCTAATATTTAATATATACAAGGTATTAACAGAATTTAAAAAAATATAACGTCATCAAAAATAGTGAGAAGAAATGAATATTTCCTCAAAGAAGAAATTCAAATGACCAAAGTCACATAAAAAAATTCTTTATATCACTAATTATTACAGAGATTAAAAAATTAATGAGGTATCATCTCATGCCACACACAAACACAAAAAGTCTGGCACACATCACAAAGAACAGAAACAACCAGTGTTGAGTGGATGGAGAAAGAAATCAACTTTTATTCACTGCTGGTAGGAATGCTGTCTAGTCCAGCCTTTCTGGAAAATAATATGGATACTCCCCCAAAAGCTGAAAATTGAGCTTCTGTCTGATCCAGTATTACCATTCCTAGGGATATAACTTAGGAACACAAAAACACAATACAAAAATGCACTCTGTATGCCTATGTTCATTGCAGCACTATTTACAATAGCTAGAATCTAGAAACAACCCAGATACCCAACAGAAGATGAGTGGCTAAAGAAATTATTTACATAATGGAATACTATGCAGCTGTTAGGAAAAATAAAACTATGAAATTTGCTTATACATGGATGGAAAAGTAATCTATTATGCGGAGTTAAATGAGTCAGAGGGAGAGGAATGCACATAGAATAGTCTTACTCATCTGTAATATATAAGAAAAATAAAAGATAGTATAGCAATAATATCTAGACACAATAGGAATGAATGCCAGGACATTCAAGACAAGAAATTTGCCACAAAAAGCTGTGCGTGCTGTTAGAGCCCAACCACAATGACAACTACCACGACAATAATAATAAAGTAAAGAGGCAGAATGCCTAAGTGATAGATAAGAGGTTGGGGAAGAAGAAAAATGAAAGACATTGGTGTTGGGAAATCACAGTGATGAAGGTTGGTGTATATTTTATGATTGAAATCCAAGTATCAACACTTTTATAACCACTGTGTTTAAATAATGAAATTAAAAAATTATACTCCTATTAAGATAAACTTGTGTCTTTGTTGAATAAACTGACTTTTTCTTTGGCTACCTTTTTTTGTTCAGTTCAATAATGAGAAACAAACTCTTTAATGCATAAGAACTTACATGTTTTCATGAAAAAACACTTTGAAATATAGTTAAATAAAAAATAGAAAACCTCAATTAAATAATGGGCCACTTAATTGGTGTAAAGCTAGGCTTGAGATCTATGCTTGTCCATGTCACAATACAAGCCAAATACATTGCATTTAAGTTAGTATTAGTAACTTAAATTAGTATAAATGATATTGTTTTTTTTTTGTGGTTTGTTTTCGAGTGGTATAACTGGTGGTGCCCAGGGGTCACTCCTCTCTCTAACTTTAGGAATTATGCCTGTTAGTGCTCAGGGGATCATATGGGATGTTAAGAATTGAACCTGGGTTATGAACCTTAAATCTGGAAACACAAGAACAACAATGCAAAAATAAATATGTGCTATAGCGCATCCTATTTCTAAAGGTAGCCTTCAATTCCTTTCCATCTAGGATCATATTGTATCATGAATATTGAGCAGTTCTGTTCACTCATAAAATATTTAGAACAAAATTTTGTAATCGTATCTTTATATTATTGTGATGGTGTTTGTAAATACCTCTCAAATTAATGAAGACAACAATAAATGAGTGAGAGTCTGATTTATAGATGCCAAAGACAAACTTCTAGAAGTTTTTTCTGGAGCTTCTGTTATCATGATAAATGGCACCATCATACCTTTTTTATAATTATCTTTATTTAAACACCGTGATTACAAATATGATTATAGTTGTATGATTACAGTCATGTAAAGAACACCCCCCTTCACCAGTGCAACATTCCCACCACCAATTTCCCAGATCTCCCTCCTCCCCAATCCACCCCACACCTTTACTCGAGACAGGCTTTCTACTTCCCTCATTCATTCACATTGTTATGATAGCCATCATACTTTTTAAAATGATGCCTTTTGTCATCCTTGGTTTAATTCAGTAGGATAGTTTTCTGGAAACCAGCATTGTTCATGCAGGAGTTCTAAGTGAGCATGTTCTATTTCCCCAAGTAGAGGTTTCTGTTGTACCAGATTTCAATACAAGCAGCTGGCATTCAGCATCCAAAATGTATCAAGCACCTCTTTTTGAATAGGGATACCAGTGGAACAATTCAAAGCTCATCTCCCTGCTTCAGAATGGCGAGTTTCTTAGCAACAGAACCAACAGAGCCCCAGAGGTTCTTACCTGGATTGTTGAAGTTGTGAGGTACCAATTATATACCTCCCCGGTGAGAAAAAGACTGATTCTTCCTGTGTACCTTCAACCCACCAACCCCCTTGGTCCCTGAAAACATGCAAGAATACACCCAACACAGCTAAAAACAGATGTTGAGGCAAGAGTGCAATACAGGGGGAAAATAAGCATGGTGGAACAGAGAGTTTTGTCTACATGGTATGGAATGAAGTCTTCCTTAAAGTACTTTCTAATATTATGCCCATTTACAATTTTTTGGTTTTACTTCCATTTTCAGATTGTTTCCAGTCAGATACCTATTCCTTCAAATAAATTACCAAATATTCTTCCCAGTTTATTTTATCCTTCTTAGTCATCAATTTTTTGTTCTTCATCCATTAATTTTAATTATTGTATAGATTACAGGGCCGGGGTGATAGAACAGTGGTAGGGCATTTGCCTTGCATGTGGCTGACCCAGGTTTGATCCGTGGTATCCTTTATGATCCCCTGAGCCTGCCAGGAGTGATTTCTAAGAACAGAGCCAGGAGTAACACTGACAGGTGTGGCCTAAAAACAAACAAAAAAAATTGCACAGATTTCTATAGGTATCCATAGATGCCTCTAGTTTCCATCAGTTAACACAACCCACCACAATTCCCATAAATTAACACTGCATAAATTGAGCAGAACATTGATTTCTCAAAGGATATTTGGGCAAACACAGAATTCTTGGGATGGCTACAAAGGTTGGTTAAAAATAAACATCAGGATCAACTCTCTAGATAGAGAAATTTCATTATTGCAAACTCAATGATGTATATATAACTTAAGTTACATGAGGGATTTGGGAAATATTTATCTGGCTTTCTATTTGTTTCTAGAGTAAGAAACTATACCATAAGTTGAAAGAATTTCTTATGTATAAAATAATGGCAAGTTGCAGAAAAGAACATCAAAAACATACTTCACTGCTAAATTTAAAACAAAAGCAAAGAGAAAGGCTACACTTAAATTTCAAGCTGTTGGTTAAATATATTAAGCTTTCTCTCACAAAGAACATTAGATAAAAAAAATCTCTATACCTAGTGCATTTCCTTATGATCTTTAAAAAATGTGTAGATTATTCTCATGATTCAATCACTTCTTGCTCCATATATTGCAAATGAGGGTCTATATTCGCACAGTCACCTTTTCACATCTTTCTAACTTTCCTCATGTTTTAGCTTTAGATCTCTTATCCAACCCTGGTCTCCCATAACATGCTTCCCTTTATATTTCCTGCTGGTTTTTATCAACTTACTCTAAGCAACAATGTTTTATTAATAAATTTGTATTTTGTTACATGCTACTCCTTGGAATAAAATAAGTTCCAAATGAGTAGGAGAGATAGTATAGTGAGTAAGGAGACTGGGCCTGCAGATGACCCAGTTCAATTCTGGGTACCCTGTTTCCAGAGCCCTACCAGGAGTAATCTCTGAGTACATAGCCAAGATTAAACCCTGAGCATTGCCAGGTAATACTGTTTCCTCACCCAAACCCCTAAATTCTAGAAATACAAGGATCTTTATGGTTTGATATGTATTTACTTAATGGATTTAGATCACTCACCATGGAGTTTTTCAATACATGTTTGTTGAATAAAATCACCAATGAAACATATCAGAAAATGAAGAGAGAAAATACTTATAATAGTATTATTAGTTCCAGTCTAGCAACATTACTGATTAACTCAGGATAATTCAAGAATTTTAATGTTAATAAAAACAAGTAAGAAAACAGCTTCAGAAAAATGATGGATATTACTATTAAAAATATACATGTACTCTCAAAACAAAACAGTAGCTTTTGAGTAAAACTTGAAGGTTAAGAGTAAATGGAAAAAAAAAAAGAAAGAAAACCAGATTGAAGGTTCAAGTTCACTAGACCGAAGTCACTTTGGATTGCATTTCAGAATCTCTAACTAGAAAAAGCAGTGGAGAAAACTGGTTAAAACCTGCACAGTATTAAAGTATATTCTATTAAATATAGCCAGCTTAAACCTCCAAATATTCAACCCCTTAGATTGCCTCGGTGAAGATAAACACTCCAATAACTTTTAATAGTTTTTCTTCATAAACAATGACCATTTTTTATCTGTAACACCTTACTTTTCATTAAAACCATATTTCCAAATGCTTAAAGATTGTTCCCTTTGGACTTCCTGCTGCTCTTTCATATGCTCTAAAAAATCAGTGCCAACAAACCAATTGCCATTTTAAAACTTTCCTCCTTAGTCATTGACAGAAAATTCAGGAGCATAGATCATTAAACTTTGGGGAGGGGGTTCATTATTGCTTTTGTAAAATAAAGAATTCTCTCCAGATTTAGTAGAACCGGGGCTTACTTTATGATGTCCTGTTATAATTTTTTAATTAAACCCTTATTTTCTTCCTAAGTATTATAAATGAAGATCAAAACATAGAATTGATTTAGTTATTCAGTTATATATGTTATCACTTATTCATTTAAACATTTATTATTAATATTACTATAAATCATTAATTGGCTTAGCAAAATATTACAGTACTTACCATAAACCACATACCTACTTAGCATCGCATTTAGCAGTTGTACAGATAAAAATTTTCCCTTATATTCTTTTCAAAGAAACAGAAATAAGTAGCATACAAATGATAATATTTGGACACGTGTTATTGAGAAACAGAATGTGTGTTGGATGAAGATGATTCCAATTGTTTGAAAATACTGTGCTCTCTTATAGAGTTCTCTTTTATATCACTCTAGATCTTTTGAGGATGCCAACTGTTTTGATAAGAGAGTTGTTCTTTCCTGAAGAGCAAACAAACTGAGCCAGAACTAAGTTGGTTCTTCTTCCAAGGTCTAGTGCTGCTTGAGAACTGTGCTCGGATGGAATCCTATTCATCCATCAGTGACACGAATCACTGGAATAAAAGATCTGGGGAGCAGTAAAAATTTTGTCTAGATCCTGCAGAGATACTACTGGAGGTAGAACAAATGATAATCTGAATTTAAAGCCCCAAGCACCTCCAGGAGTAAGCCTGTACAAAGTCAGGTATGACCCAAAACAAAGGAACAAACAAAAAGCCAGTAGGTAACCATCTCTGAGGGAAAAGGGCCTTAGTTTAGGGTATGTGCATGGAATCTACTGTCTAGTTTTTACCCACTGCACATAGTTTTTCCCCATTGCATAGTGCTGTGATGATCTATCGACATTCTTTTTTCTTCCCACTTCAACAAAAGATATGTTTTCTCCTCTGTGCTTCTGTTAAATTCGTTAACACTGTTGTGTGACCTGTATTTATACACAGAGACAATAGAGATATAGGTCATAAGGTCCAGCCCAGGGTAGAAAACTTGACACAAAGATAAGTGAGTGTACTTAAGAGTACAAAAGGGTCATGGGGCCGGAGAGAGAGCATGGAGGTAAGGCATTTGCCTTGCATGCAGAAGGACCTTCTCCCTAAGTTGGGTTGCTGAGGACCTTGATAGGCCCCCAGCCGTCCCCTCTTCTGCCCCTGGCCTCCAGGCTTTCCTTCCCTGGGTGCCAGCCCAGGAGGCCAGACAAGGTGGATGTTGGGTGGTCTCTCCTGGATGGGGTCCCAAGCTTTCCCCGCCCTTCCCTCAGCAGTAGGTGGGAAGGGCACAGGGTGGAGGGCGGGCAGATCCTGGCTTCCAGCTCTCTACCAAATCCTTTCTTGATCTGGAGGCTAGCTCTAGCCGGCATGGGGTTTGGGGAGACCCCATGTCGAAGGCCTTCTCCCTAATTTGGGTTGCTGAGGCCTTGATAGGCCCCCAGCCGTCCCCTCTTCTGCCCCCAGCCTCCAGGCCTTCCTTCCTTGAGTGCCCTCCTGGATGGTGGATCCTAATTTGGATGTGCTGAGATTTGCTCAGTTGCACTAAGGCAATTTCTTACCAGTCTACATGTTCAAAACCGTGCGGGGGCGCTACATATATTAAGAGTATTCCCTATCCTTAAGTTATGTTTTGTGTATGCAGAATGTCCATTTTGTATTCTGCCCTTTTGCACACCCCTACAAAGCTCATTTTTACTCCTTAACTCTCTCAGCTCCCCTACCATCAGTAACCAACATTACTCTTTTTAACTTCAGTACCGCATAATTCTAATCACAGACCGAAGCCATGCATTGGATTTAACAACCCCCAACTATTTCAAAAGACATAAAATGGACACGTATGTCTTTTGAATATTTATGTGTTTTTTTTCTTTGACAGCTATAAGTCTTACTAAATGTTCTATTATACAGTGATGATTCTAACCACTCTTTATCTTTTATTCTCTTTGTGAGCTGTTCAATAAGGAATTTTGGTGAAAGAGTCCCCCAGTTTAATGCTTCTGATTGAACCATGTCATGGGGATTGTTGGACTTTTTCTTATGACCCCCATATGCGCCGATAACGTCACGTGGCATTGTTCCTTGTTTGCATAGGCACATTAAAATGGGAAAATACTATACATACAAATAAGATCTTATCTAATAGAAATTGGAACACACAAATCTTTTAGTGCAATGGGACCTTACACCCTGAACATTGACATAATGACCTGGCACATGCCTCAGAAGAATGGGCATTCTCCATTCACCGCTGAACCAGGGAAGACATCCACGAAACATCCAACATCCAAGTTTGTCAATAACATCACCTGGAAGCAATCCACTACCAGGGAAGACCCTACCGCTGCTCTGACTTTGACGTGCTCAAAAGAGACTTTTCTTAACACTGAGAAGACTTAACAACAACAACAACGACCTGCTTACATGACAGTGCTCTCTGCATTGCCCTTTAATGGTGAGGTGAAACTAGATGATACTCCACATCCTGACTTCAATGTAGAATATGCAGATTCCAGGATCTTTAATACAGAAACATGATACCAACAACAGAGACTGTGTGAAAAATAAAAGTATGTTGGCACTATAGACAATGTCTTGGATTGGACAAACTAGCTTGCCTGGAGCCTAGAATTGGTCTTATGCCAGGAAACTTCAGGGGTAGGGTCTCCTTGTATTTAGGCCAAGGTTTTTCCTTTCCATGTCCCTCATATTTTGGTGGGCCTATGCAAACAATAATCGCCACTCTAACACCGTTTTTACTGTGCTCTTTTGACTCTAATCCTTAAAAAAAAAACCACTTAAACTTTTGAGGTTAACTTAAACTAATATGCATGTGCATGGAAATGTAAAAAAAATACTATGCCTTAATGTTTAAGGAGTTACATAAGTTTTATGGCTTTAGATTGCTTTGTGTGCTGCTAAGAAATATTATGATGTATTACATCTGGGGACTTGAGGTACGAAGTAATTGTACATGGGTTCTGTTTTATTTATCTTAATGTTCTTTGGCTGAAAGTCTAAAGTTAAGCTATCAGCAAGGGGACTTCTGAGAATTCTGTGTATGGATGATTATCCTTCCACTGTAACTTTACCTTGTCCTCTTTCTTTGCATCTTTGTTCTCATAATTAAAAATTTAAAAAAAGAGTATAGAAGGGTCATGGGGCCGGAGAGATAGCATGGAAGTAAGGCGTTTGTCTTGCATGCAGAATGATGGTGATTCAAATCCCGGCATCCCATATGGTCCCCAAGCCTGCCAGGAGCAATTTCTGAATATAGAGCCAGGAGTAACCCCTGAACGCAGCCGGGTTTGACCCCTCCCCACAAAAAAAGAGTATAGAAGGCTCTACTAGGACAATGGTAGTTAGAACTGATAACAATGGACAATAATTTAGTGCTTTAAGTGGAGAGACTAGCATGCAAGGCACCGCTCCATTATCAATAGTGCAAACCACAGTGTCAAAAGGAGAGAGAGAAAAAAAGAGAGAGAAGCAAATTGCCTGTCCTAGAGCAATGTGTGTGTGAAAGTGTTGGGGAGGGAAGGAAATAGGAGACATCAGAGACTGGAAGGGTGTACTGGTGAAGGATAGTGTACATTTTTAATTTATTGGTGGAGGTTGGGTCTCACCAGTGATGCTCAGTGCTTACTTCTGGATCTGCATTAGGAAATTACTCCTGGTGGTGTTTGATGGGTGTTATATGGGATGCCAGAGTTCAAATCCAGTTAATCACATGCAAGGCAAATATCCTACCTCCACTAGTATTACTTCGGCCCCACAAGAATTTTTAAAATGAAGGCAAGTGATTCTACCGATAAAAGCACAATCACCAACACAGAACTATCTGGCTGATGGCCTTAAAATAAGTGATTTGAAAAAATTGCTCTTCAAAACTTGGCTTCTGAATTTTAGTGCATCTGTAAATTGCTGATGTGCTAATAAGTGTATATTGCATATGATATGCATATTACAGAAATTGCACCCAAGAAATAGACATCATGAAAGAGATGTTCAATTTCTTTTATTATCATCTAAGTCAATTTTTGTCAAATAAACTCAAAGAAACTGCTCAGTAGAGGAGCCGGCTGAATAATCATCATGTGTCACCATAGATCTCTTTTTGTCTGAAAATACGAATGTTTTAAATATATGCCTACATTTTATTTATAAGAAGCATGAAAGTGAAGCCAAGAAAAGTGTTGGATACAATCTGCTTTTGGACAAATGGCATTTAAAATATAGTGTACAGTATGATTAAGCAGTTAAATTTAATAGAGTGTGAGTTTCTGTTCCCATAAAATCATTTTTCTTGGCTTGTATTGATTTGCTAGCACCTTACTGGGTGGAATACATGTTTTGTTGGGTGTTTTTGGTAATCTTATCGATTCGCTCAAGTTGAGAGGATAGGAAGTCAAGGAAAGATTTGTATTCCATTTTCATTTAAAAGTCAGTTGTGACTAAGCTTACAAACCAAAGATAACCTTCATTTATACATTATGTCTTTTTCAAATTTTGTTTTCCATGGGAAAGTCTCTTTAGTTCATTAAGTTTTAGATTACTTAATAGAAAAGGGGCAGTTTAATATCTCTTTTTCCTTTCTGAGTCAGAGAAACTCAAAGTATAGAAATCTATGCAGACAGAACTGAGACCTATGTACTTCAATAGGACCTTGTGTAAATTCCAATGCATGAAGCAGTGTAACCAAAAATTCTGAAATACAGTTAGCATGAAGAAAAAAGAGAGTTTTTATGGTGTATGCTGGTATTTTGCTCTGTTTTGTTGGACTAGGGCATGTGTTAGGAGTACACCATGAGACAGAATGATGAGACCTTGAAAAACAAGTACTGTCTATATTTCTATAGACTTAGAAGCAATGCAAGAAAGGGCATTCTCAGGATTGTTAAGATGCATTGAAGAAAACATCAAATAATTTTCTAACAAGATAAGCTGAAGCTGAAATGCTGTTTTTAAAGGGAACTATATTCTAGAGAACACTAGCAGAATAAACCAAATAAAAATTCAAATGTGTATTTGAATTTTTATTGTCTGAACTTTCACTTGCACCCAGAGAATCTATAACATCATTAAAGTTTATTCATGTTTATGATAAATAAGAATTCTGGAAAAAGGCATAATCAATCTATAATTTAAAATCACAAGTTGTGTTTACATAAGAGATAATATTTGTTTTCTAGAAGAGAATTATTCTATCATTGAAATATTTTAGACAAAATAATAAGATATTTAAAAGGCTGAACTTCCTATTTTGTACAGCCCCAGTTTCTCCATTTCAGGATTTCATTTTTGGTTGCAATGGTCCTTTGAGAAATCAAAGTATTTTTCTGATTATAGTATATAATTTTATACATAATCATATATACAATTCTATACATAACTATGTATAATTATATAGTAGATTCATTCCATATTATTGCAGAGTTTAATAATTAGGATGCTTTTATCACAAGTAATATTTAATAATTTGTCCATCATGTCCCTATCACTGTATCTATTTAATGCAAATCACATGCTAACTATAAATATTCCTGAGAAAAAAGCATTCATGTCCGTGTATCACTTCATTTGTCAGATTACTTTTGTAGAAGTGGCTTCCCCTAAAAAGACTTGCTCAGTTACATGACAAAGGAGTTTATGCCTCAGTATGTAAAGTATCAAATTGCATTTCTAAAATACTGTGTTTTTTTTTTATTCAGCCTTCAGTTTGAGTCTTAGAAATATATGGATTATTTTTCTGGTATTTTCTAATGCCTTCATTACTTGAAACATAAGATCATCTTCTTCCATGATACTTTCAAACATGACTGTATTCCTTCCTCAAAAGTAGGCATAACCATCAGAAAGCATGGGGTTACTTTTTTCCTTAATCTGCTTGAAAACTCAGTAAAATTAAACTGACTTTTACTTTTCTTTAGGGTTTATTTTTTTTCACAATTTCTTTACTTAAATACCTTGGTTACAGAAATGTTCACACTTGGATTTTAGTCATAGAACGTACACCATCAGGAGCCAGAGTGGTGGCAACAAGTTGTAGCACTTTTTCTTTGTATTTGGATAATCTAGGACAGACAGTGGTTCAATCCCCTTGCATCTCATATGGTCCCCCCAAGCCAGGAACGATTTCTAAGCACATAGCCAAGAGTAACCCCTGAGTATCACTGGTTGTGACCCCAAAATGACAACGAGAAGAATGTACACTATCCTTTATCAGTGTGATCTTTCTGCTACTTTCACTTTTCTAAAAAAAAATATAGTCAAAGTCTATTGAAGTCCTAATCCTTATAAATGACTCAAAATTATGCTTATTGGAAGCACAGATTTCAAGCATCCTTGTTCCATTTCCCTATCTTTCCTACTTCAAAGAGAATCCTGTGACTGTCTAGCTAAAATCTGTCTTACTCCTCTATAATTCTATGCCCTTTCTAATTAAATGATCACAGATGCAGCCAGCCTTCGAGCATAGATTTCTTGAGTGCTGATGGTTTTAATAATGGCAACATTAACAATAATGAAGGACAATTATTCATAATTTATGTTCTTTATATGGCAGGTACTGTACCAACAACATATAAAATCGCTCATAAAATTCTTACCCAAATCCTTGATCAGCTCATTTTATAAAGGACATGAAGCTCTCAGAAATTTTGCTAGCATAACACTTAGACATTTTTGAATTATGATATAAATACAGATATATTCTATATGAGAGCATATATTTTTTTTTATTTTTTAATATAATTTTTATTTTGATCATAGTGGCTTACATATTGTTGACAATAATATTTTAGGTACATATTTACATAAAATCAGGGGGGCTTCCCATCCCCAAATTGTCCTCCCTAACCCTCCATTTTTGTCCTACCTCCCATTTCCTCTTCCCTCACCCTCAGGGCGGTTAGAATATATGGTCCCCTCTGTATCTAACCTACTACTTAGTAGTCTTGCATCAGTTTGGTCTTGCTGCCTCCCTTATTTCCCCCTGTAAGTGGGGGCAGGGCTAGCTAGTTCAAGTTACGTGGTTTTGCCTGAAAAAGAGAAAGTAAATAATCTGGGGTAAGGGTCTAATACCCCGAAAATGGGTAGAATCCTTCTAGAGGTTCTCATCATCAATTTGGGAAGTGAATGAGAACAAGAAGGTGAAACACTCCACCAGTACCAAAGGAAGTGTCAAATATCCAGTGAGGACTCCGGCTATATCGATAGGCACCACAAAAAACAGATAAAAAAATATTAAAAAAAATAAGAAACAAACAAACAAAAAAGAAAAAACAACAACAACAACAACAACAAAAAACACGCCGTGGTCTTGAAATAAGAAACATGGCGTAGCACAAAACGAAAGAAGAGAAAGGAAGAGAGAAAAAAAAAATAAGACTAATTGGGGACAACAATTTCAATAATCACATCCAAACAGAGAAATCGACCAAAATAGCTAGGTAAATAAAAATAATAATAACGATAATAAATGAAGGTAAGATATATATATATATATATATATATATATATATATAAATGTCCAAGGTTTTGTGTTTTTTGTATTTTTGGTTTTTTTTCCCTCCTGCCCTGGCACAGTAAATATTGGGGTTATTCGAAAAGAAATTCACTTGCCCTATGCGATATGGGGTTTCTCCGTCCTTGGAGTATAGTGTCATGGGATCAGCTCTTTGCTCAGGATCATTACTCTCCCGGTGGTGTTTTTTTTTGGTTTTTTTTTTTTTTTTTTTTTGGTGTGTGGAAGACTTCTGCTCTGTCCAGGGTGATACAGTCAGAGCTCTGTGTTTAGAGGTCACAGTATCTGTACAGATCCTCAGGTAGGACTTATGGTGAAGTCAGTCTTTGTGAATCTAGAGGTTCCGTTACCTCAGTGCCATTTTAATCCATCTTCTGTGGTTGGTGGTCTTGGTCTTTGCACTGAACCTAGGATGGCATCTAGAATAGCGTCTTTCTTTGTGCTTCCAGAATCCCCTTTCCGTTACAATTGTCTCTGCCGGACCTTTGGAACTGGGGATCATGCTTATTGTGCAGGTCTTAGCTCAAGCCCTAGACTAGGGCTTTTTTATTGGTCCCAAGATGTATACAGTCTGGTCGTGGTTCTAGCAGCCAGTCATCTGTAAATCACGATCTTGGCTTTTTGGACCTACCAAAGGGTGCCACGTCTTCTGGTTTTGTCTTGTCGTTAGCTGGTAATGTAGGCTAAACTGCTCTAAGGTCAAGTTGTTCACATTTTCCTCATTGTCGGGATATCATGTTAGAGCTGGCCCTTGTTGTTGACCCTGCAGTATTAAGGCTGTCCCAGATGGAGTTTGTTTCTTGCAGCTGTTGTGAAGAGCTGTGCCGTTTCTATGTCTGGGATCCAGGGTTCAAGGCTGGATGAATGGTATCTAATCACCTGAGGTCTAAGTTGATTCCACATGACATATTTTCAAGGTAGGAGATATCCCTGTATTATAAACAACTATGAGTTCCTATCTCTAGTAAATAAGAGCTCTTTTTTTTTTGTATGTAAGATTTCCCCTTTATTTAGTGTGCCTTTGCATGGGGAAGTGGTGCTCCATTATATTGTCGGTGTATTTGGGGTGGACAGAGTGGGTAACAGCAATAGATTGCATACCCAAAAACGATAAAAAAAAAGAAATAAAAGTATATGTGCCCACAAACATATATGTAGGACAAACAATATTTTTACACAATATTTTCTGCTTTGACCAAAGGATACAAGATATTTAAAACAGACACAGAGAGAACTTAAAAGATTTTGTAATGATGGGGTGATAGCACAGCAGGTAAGGTATTTTCTTTGAACACAGCCGACCCAGGATCGATTCCCAGAATTACATATGGTTCCCCATACTTGTTAGGATAATTTCTGAGAGCAAAGTCAGGAGTAACCCCTGAGCACAACTGGGTGTTGCCCAAAACCCAAAGACAAACAAATAAACAAAAAGAGTTCTTTCTTTCTTGTAACCTAATATATATATATATATTTATATATAGATTAATTTTTTAATAATGTCTTTATTTAAGCACCATGATTCCAAACATGTTTGTAGTTGGATTTCAGCTATAAAAAAAGAACACCCCATTCACCAGTGCAACCTTCCCACCACCAATGCCCCCATCTCCCGCCTACGAACCTCCTGTCTGTATTCCTGATAGGCTTTCTATTTCTCTCACTCACTACCATGGTCATGATAGTTGTTAGTGTATTTATTTATCTAACTGCACTCAACATTCTTTGTGGTAAACTTCATACAGAGATCCTTTCAGCTCTCATCTTTATTGTCTCTGGGTGTTATTACAATAATGCCATTTATTTTTCTTAATACCCATAGATGAGTGAGGCTATTCTGTGTCTATCTCGATTACTCTCACTTATTTCACTCTACATAATAGTTTACATCTCCATCCGTGAATAGGAAAATTTTATGACTTAATTTTTTCTGACAGTTGCATAGTATTTCATTGTGTATATGTATCACAGATGAGTAGCAAAAGAGTTAGTCTAACCAGGCTGCCATCATCTATCCTTATTCTACTCTGGAGATAAACCTTTATTTTTGCCAAGAGTTATTTGTATGTGATAAATATTGTACGAATCCTTAAGAACTACCAATAAAGTTCCATTATTAATTTTCTATCCAAGTGTACTGTATTATTTTTCTGTTTCATGAACTATAAAGATTTTTTTCATTTTACAGTTATTCTAACTACTTCAAAGTGGCCAATTTTCAGTTTCTTCCAACTATAAATACCATTCCTCACTCATCTATCAAGTAGCCTAAAAAGCAGGAATATCAAATATTCTCATGAACATAAACACAAAATGTAGGGTTTTTTTGTCACTCAGTAGGATTGTCAAACAATTTAAAAGTTTAACACATGTAAAAATATAAAGCTTTACATTCAAGTGTTATTGACTCAAAATTGCATAGCTATAGTTCATATTGGGTCAAACATAATACATTTTCTGAATGACTGAAATTATATGTATGAAAAGTATAAAAAATGTCAACCTAAATGATAAAATGAAATTTGATAACAAAGACACCTACCTGATGAATAAGCACTATTATTTTTACAGTAGAGTGAGCTAAATTTTCAAAAAAGGGGCTGGAGCCATTGTACAGTACTTAAGGCACTTACTTGCCTTGCAAGTGGCTGATCTGGGTTTGGTTCCTGGCGTCCTATACAGTTGCCTAAACACCACCAGGAATAATTGCTGAATGCACAGCCAAGAGTAACCCCTAAAAAACATGGAGCATAGCCCCAAACAAACTAAAGTACATCTTAAAAAGTAAACTTCCAGGGACAGAGCAATAGCACAGCAAGAAGGGCATTTGCCTTACATGTGACCAACCTGGGTTCAATCCCTGGCATCTCATATGGTCCCCCAAGCTTGACAGGAGTGATTTCTGACCAAAGAGCTATGTGTAACCCCTGAGTGTTGCTGGGTATGGTCCAAAAGTAAAACAATATACATTAAATAAAAGTAAACTTCCAAGTAGTTGACTTAGGCCTGATGTGATTGAAGAGTCTTAAAGACAATCCCGCATATAAATTAAATGTCATTTGTTATATCTACTTACTTAATAGAAGTAAGTAAATATAAAAATAATTGTTTGAAAGTAATGGAAAACTAGTACTATAAAATAGCAAAACCAAAAATAATGAAAACTCAAGAGACAAAGTTATTTAGATTCTTGACACTTGGCCTGAGAATGCCCAAGACATGGAAATCAGATGTAGAAATGAGGCCATGGATCCAAGCAGTCAGGCAATTTCAGCAGTCCTAATATGCAGGTAAACAATTGAAGGGATATAAGTTGGTAGAAGGGGGAAAGCAATATTCATCTGGTAGTGCCTGGAATAATGATTTGGGTATTCTTCTTTGAGGGAGGGGGTACACCAGGCTATATTCAGGGAATACTTTTGGCTCAGTGCTCAGAGGTTAATTCTAAGTATGCACTTTACATGGCTGAGCTATTTTTGGACCCTAAAATATGCTTTAGGAAGAGAGAAAATAAATTAAATAAAACCTGAGACCTACATGAAAGTTGATAGCTTCAAAAATAATTTTTTGAAATATAGATTCTTATGATTTCTGTAGACATGACCATTTATGAATTGGGAACAACAGGGCTAGATAGAAATTGATACAGATTTCAAGGGAAACAAATGAAAACAAAAGTGTAAAGGCAAATTCTGTTTACATAAAATTAAGCTGTTGCAAAGTTATTAAATTCACAAAAATAGAAATGAGAAGTGTGAGAAATTAAGTGTGATGTAAGTAAAGTTAAATAATCTATGCTTCAAAAAACACTGTTACAGAAAATAAAAACACATTTCATAGATTACTAAAAAACCAAATCCTTGAATTTACATATCTTGAAATTGCAATATAAAAATTTGGGCCTGGAGTAAAGATAAAAGTGAGTAAAATGTTTGCCTTTTATGTGGCAGAACTGAGTCTAAATTCTGGTACCTCATATGGTCCCACTAACTCTAACAGGAGTGGCTCCTGAATACTAACCCATGTGTAAGCCTATGAACATCACTGGGTTTGGCCCCAAATAAAGATTAAAAAATATTTTTAAAATTAATATATCATTCAAAAATCAGAAATAATACAGGCTTAACTCAAAAAAAACTTGATGAAATTAAGAAATATTTGATAAATATGGGAAAAGAAAGCAACATCACTTGTCACTAGGGAAATTAAAGTAAAAGTCAGATCAGATACCACTGAACCTCTCCTTTAATTTCTAAATCGACAGAGTGACAATTCCAAGCACCAGTTAGTTAGCACATAGCTGGGACACTGCCATAAATTCCATAATGGGAATACAAAACCATCCAGCCACTTTAGAGTGAAGTGTTCTTTCTCCCCGTTGTCCCATTACACTCAATCATGGTCTTTTAACCATGAAAAGGGAAATAATGTATTCACAAAAGTGACTCATCCCAGAATCCTACTAGGAGCTTTATTTCTGAACATTAAGGACTGGAGACATCCCAGTTTTATCCACAGGGGAATGGATAAACAAGTAACGGTAAACATATAATTTAATAGAAAATATAAATGAACTAACCGCAGATATAGAATAGATCATTTAATGTCAATAAAAACACAACATATTATGTTTATCAAAAGAAGTCCGATGAAAAGAATGATGCAGTATATAAACTAGATCCTGTTCAGAACAGATACATATGAAATAAAAGGTGTCCAGATCAGAGGCTCTGACATAAATCTTAAGGCCATATTTCCAATCACAGCTTCCTCCTACTTTTTTTAAATGTAATTGCAGATTTCTGCACTCAAGGGAGTTTTCCAATAAGACATGTGAATATATGAGAGCAGAAGGGACACGATTAGAATGTCAACTTGATGTGCACGAAGGAAACCTGCCATGACAGTGTTAATCCAGTGTGAGAGTCCAGAAGGCATGTAGAGTGATAGTCTTTTCTCTAAGAATATTTATCAACAAATGTTCACAGCACTGAGCATGTATTTCATGCAGATTTAAGGCTCCACAAAACAGAAGATAAATCAGGAGTGGGCTTTTGTAGATGCTTCAGAAAATCAAAATTGCCTCCTAGAATGCAGGTTAGAATTATTTACACTGATCTGATTCCACTTTCTCTCTCAGGAACCAAACTCAAAATAACTTTCAAGAGAACTTAATGACATCAGAAGCCTATGAAAAGAAGAACACTTGCTCAGTAAGCCGAGGGCGTCTTCACAACACGCATGTTTATAAAACCCTCAGTAAATGATAACTATATTTATTTCCTCTTATTTATTTGCTTCTAAAGTCTTTGCAATTATTTCACCCTTTCCTAGAAACAGAGGTTGATAACAATGTAATTAATCTTTCTTTACAAAAAATTGTTGTCTTCTGCATATTAAAACCCATTAATAAAAACTAGAGGGAATGTCACTGATAGCATCCAGAATTTTGGGGTTGTTTTTCCTACAGACTGAATTTTATTAAAACTTCAAGGATAAATCACTCTAGTTTTAAGTTTGACTTAAAAACAGAACGTAACAGCTATATTTAACAAAACAACTTGATTTTCCAATCATTGTCTTCTACACAATTATTGTCAAATTGGATGTATGTTAATATGTAAAATAAGTTTTCCCTTAAAAAAAAGTTATGTAAGGAAGAAAAATCCCCCAAACCCCCTGGGTTCTTCTCAGACTGGTTGAGCAAATGAACATGATGTGGTTTCAAAAATTAAAATGACCAGGGATCAAAAAGATAGCATGGAGGTAAGGCATTTGTCTTGCATGTAGAAGGACAGTGGTTCGAATCCCGGCATCCCCTATGCTCCCCGAGCCTGCCTGGAGCGATTTCTGAGCTTACAGCTAGGAGTAAGCCCTGAGCGCTGCCGGGTGTGACCCCCACAAAAAAAATAATAATTTAAAATGGCCAAATTTATGAATTTATGAACACATTGTATGACCATACATTGTGGAATACAGAAACAACCTGAGGAATCACATTCTGAGCCAAGACAAGTACTTTCAGGTATGAGAACACATTCATCAAATTTTAAAAATTCCACTTAACAGGGGTCGGGTGGGGAGGAGGAAGATTTGGGACATTGGTGATGGGAATGTTGCACTGGTGATGGGTGGTGTTCTTTACATGACTGAAACCCAAACACAATCATGTATGTAATCAAGGTGTTTAAATAAAATAAAAAAAATTCCACTTAAATTTTAAAAAATGCTAATTATTGATTTTTTTTCCTCCAGGAATGAAAATAAATCCTCATTGTTCTCTAAACTCTAATTCCCATCACTGTCAACTAGAAGTGTCCCACTGTTTCTTTTAGAAGTAGGTATTTTAAGTGTCAGATGGGCTATCATTCTAAAATAGATATTTTAGGAATCTAGACAAGCATCAGAAATTTTCCATGGAGACGGAAATGAAACAAATTAAACCTTCACTGAGATGAAGCCCTGGACACTTAGCCTGTCTGCTGCAGCCACAGAGGAGCCCTGGAGATCTTTTCGGAAATCTGTGGCATTAACCCTGGTTAAATAAATGCAATGAGGACTTTCTTCTTTGTTTGATTTTCATCATTCCAAAACCAGGCTTGGAAATTGTCCTACTAATGTAACTAGTATGTCCATGTCTACTCATAATTCAAGAAACAGCTAGCCCCTGATATTCTCATTTTTTAAGCTTTAGGATATTAAAAGGAATTTAAAACTGCAAAGGTTTGAAGGTCCATGATATCTTCACTTTCTGAACACTTTTATTTTTATTTCCCTTGGTATAGGAAGAGAGACATCAGCCTAGGTGTGTTCAGTGATGTGAACTCTCTTGTCCACTCTTGTCTGATTTGTTTTCTCTCTCAGTGTTTTGTTTTTCATGCCTCTAAACGCATTGCCTATAAACACTGATTTGGCTTTGGGACAGACTTTAAGGGAATACTCACTCATGGTTTGATTCTAAACTCAGGATTATTTTATAATGGGGATGAATAGCAAGAAGCAAATCTAAGCCATGTTCAAGGAATTTTAAGAAGTTACTTTCTGCCTTGCCTGCACTAGTCTAGGACGATCCCCTAGTGTCCCATATGGTCCCCCAAGCCAGAAGTAATTTCTGAGCTCATAGCCAAGAGTAACCCCTGAGCGTTATCGGGTGTGGCCAAAAAAAAAGAAGTTACTTTGTGTAAAATAACAGTTGGACTAAAAATAAATATTACATGATAATAGGGATTTGTACAGAAAGTCAAGAATATTTTAACTTGGCTATGACCCAACTAGCTCTCCTATCCACCAGTTTTCTAACAGAAATAGAGATGTGTAGGAAATATTGGAAGGCTCTTTTATCACTCGGGGTGGAAAATAAGATTCAGAGTAAAAGTCCCACACCGTCTATGTTTTCATAATGAACTCTCAAAATAAAGTCAACTAAAAGATTCCTAACATCTTCCTGGAATTCAACACTGAACCTTCTCAGCTATCTATGGGTGAAATTCAGTTTGCGGAGATGTTCAGGCTTTCACCAGTATATCCGAAGCACACCGAACACACAGAGCACCACACATTGAGAAACAGGATTTTATTTTTCTATTTGGTTCTTAGCCAACACCTGGCATTGCTTGGGGCTTATGCCTGGGTCTATTCTCCTGTAAGGACTTGGGGGTACCATATGTAGTGCCAGGGATCAAAATGTCAGGGTTGGTTGTATGCAAGTCAAGAGTCTTATCCACTGTACTATTTCTCTGGCCTAGAATGTGTTTTCTTAAGTCCTTAGAGATATCTAAACCACAAACTCTCATCCTTCTCAAGCTACAACAGTAAGATCAAGTTCAGGTGCATGTGAGGCAAAAGGAAAATTCAAGCAGTTAGATCTCGGGTTCCTAAACAGATCACATAGTTGGGGTCACTCCTAGGTATGCTTGACTACAACTCTGACAAGGGTGTGTAGTTTTGATTTGCATAGAGCTCTGAAGTTCTACTATGTACAACCTAGTTGATATCCTATTTAATAAGTCACTTGCCATTTCAGTTCCAAAGGGTTTGGCTATAGGCAACTAAGTACCCCTACTGAGACAAATGGGCTATGCTATAATGTATTTTCTGAGTGAGCAGAGTGGTCAGAAAGCCAAATATTCCCTGTGGGATTTGGGAAGGACAAAGGCCTGTAGGTCACCTGAAGGTCTGGACAAGGACAGATGAGAAGGGGCAGAAGGAAAAAGGATCAGCTTGCAATGTGGACAGTTTGAAAGGGTAAGAACTTATTAAAACTTGCTGCTAATCTTCTCTTTCCTAATCAATAGTTGTCAAGGACTTGCAATAATCCACACTGTGAAATCATGTGAAACTGGTGTAAAGACATTTGTGAATGAATAATTAATTCTACAGTCAAAAGTGATTTCACTCAGTTCCCACAGACTTTCCAGATAATAGGGGGCATTTTCAAGTGTTTATCTATATTCCTTTACTAAATATTTATTGAGCACTTATATAGGACCTGGCACATAGAATGACCCTTAGTCTCTACATTACTGAAATAATCAATACAATGAAAATTACAAGATTCTTACTCAGGGATGGAACAATTACAAGGATGGTGCAGGAAATTGCCTTGCTGCACTTTACAAGTACTAATTCATGCAATTGTCACAGGCACACACATATCCAACTGGTTTTATTATAAACTACATTTTATAGAGCCATACGTGGGGTTCAGAAATCACTTGAATAACGTCACAAAATAGTCACAGGTAAAGTTCAGATTTGTGCACTCTTTCCAGTGTCTACTTAATTTGTTTGTTTGGGGGCTACAAACAGTGATGTTCAGGGTTTACTCTTGGCTTTACACTCAGTGCTCACGCCTGGTGTTTCTCAGGGAACTGTATGGGGTGCCCACAGACTGAGCCCAGGTGAACAAGATGCAAGGTAAATGCCTTACCAGTTGTATTATGTCTTTTATGTATTATGTCTTTTATGTCTATTATGTATTATGTATTATGTCTCCAGTACCTCCATGTTATTTTTAACTGATATTTGTGTATTACTACTAATCAAGAAATTCATAAATTTTCACCTACATGGAAGAGTGGTATTATATTGAATATAATATATAAATCATGGAAACGGAAGATACGATACAGAAGGCTGGGGATTGCTTTAACATAATCAACCATTGGTTCAAATCCCTGAAATCACATGATTCCTCAAGTACTATCAGGGTTAGCTCCTGAGCACAGAGTCAGGAATAAACCCTGAGCACCACTGGGTGTGGCCTCCAAAGCAAAAAAAAAAAAAAAAAACAATTAAAGAACACAATTTAAATAATAGAGCTAAATACACAAGCCAGAATCAACAGTATTGAAATTATGAGACTCAAATTTAAACAACCAAACTTCAAAAGGTGCCTGTCAGGATGGCAGTTTGGGGCTGAGAGTGGGGGTAGAAATTAAGAGAGAGAGAGTGGGGACACTGATTGACTCATGTTGAACAAAAATCCAGACAGATTTTAAATTTGTCAAGATTTCACATCTTTTCATCCCCAGTATTTTATTATTAAATTCCTTTGAAATGAAAACAGTGAAGATATTAGACATAGAGAAGATAAGAGAAAATATTACAGAGGGAATTTAAATGAAAAAAGAAAAAAATGTCTCTGGTGCCCTGAGATTCTTGACTACAAGCCTCTCCTCAGGCTGAAGCTGACAGCACTCTTCTTGGTGAGACAATAACAAGGATCCAGGCACTGTGATCAGCTGGCATCAGGCTCTGGGCATTATCTTTGAAAGTAGCCATGATGCAGGTGTGAGCATTCATTTACTCTTTCATAAGAAGCCACAAATTCTTTGTCTTCTCAGCTCACACCAAGACTTGCCATGATAGGCTGGAATTATCCAAACAGGCAGCCCAAAGAAACTTCCAAACATTGTTCTTCATTTAAAATTTATATTCAAATTCACTATTATACATTTCAAAGATTTTTTTAATGGTATGCTTTCAAATCCCCACATTAAATCTCTTTAGGTATAAATACATTTGAGTTATTTTCATATTGAAAATCAACAGAGGAATATTTGGAATCCTGATTTTTTAAAGTGATCCATTATCACGCAGATGAGAAAACCATTTTTTATGATTAGAAACACATTTGGAGATTCTCTAAAGATTTCTGCCTTCTGGAGCAACCGCTCCTGAAAATCATTCAATTAAAATGGATACTGATGGAGCTAAGCTCCTGGGATGTGTGTGCTGAGTGGATTTGGGCACAGACCGTTCACCGTCCTCTTTACCAACAGTAAGCAGTCTGGCCTCACTGAGAAAAAGAGGACCTGATGGTCAATAAGAAAATGTCTATTTTCTCCAACAGAGAACTGTGACAATAGTTTTATTTATTAAACTGTTCCAATATTACATAATATTTATGTTAGGACCTGTGCATTTGACTTGCCATCTACTGTCATATTTTATAGTAGAATACAAAAAAGAATATAATACTCTGAAAGTTCTATGTGGAGGGGGCAAATTTTTTAACTTGTGTTTACTCTATTAAAATCAATGTTATTTTTTTATTGTGGGCAAAGTTAATTACAAATCTTTCACAAATTATATATATATATATATATATATATATATATATATTTGTTTTTTGGGGTCACACCTAGCTTAATTCTGGCTCTGTGCTCAGAAATCGCTCCTGGCAGGCACGAGGGACCATATGGGATGCCGGAATTTGAACCACCATCCTTCTGCATGAAAGGCAAACACCTTACCTCCATGCTATCTCTCCAGTCCCTCATAGTAATATTTAAGGCATATAGTAGTAATGAATGAGGGAAATTCCCACCACGAGTGTTGTCCTCCCTCCACTCCTGTTGACATTTCCTTTTTCTTTTATTACAGCTTCCTGGAATAAAAGTTTTTCTAGCCCTCTGCGCCTGTGGCTTCTTAACTCAGGCCACTATAGTGTTTAGTTCTGGGGTCTTCCACCCACCTGATCCACTGCTACAGCCATCTCCAGAGGCTGCCTGCCCTTCACCTATTACTCCTGGACCATCTCCAGACACTGCCCTTGGCTCTCAGAAGATGCTCAGATTTTGTGTCAAGGTTCTCAGCAGTGAAACAAGGGTCAAACCTAAGGTCCCATCATGCCCTCAAATGGTCTTCATAGCATGAAGGTAGCAAGTTTATGACATATCATCATATACATTTTTCAAAACTAATGGAATGCACATCTAAAATTAGCATCTATTATTGTATACAAATCCTACCCTAATAAAGTTGATTTTAAAAATCATATAGAATTGCTATCACTTTGATCTAAATCTTACACCAGAACAAATGCCATTTTATTGTTATTACTTTTTTTCCAGGTTACACTCAGTAATGTTTAGGACTTACTCCTGGCTCTGTGCTCTGGGCTCAATCATGACAGGGTTCAGGGGACCACGTGAGGTGCCAGAGACTGATTCTGGGTAGGCTGAGTGGAAAGAAAGTGCCCCGTCAAAGATAATATTCCGGGCCCGGAGAGATAGCACAGCGGCATTTGCCTTGCAAGCAGCTGATTCAGGACCAGAGGTTGTTGGTTCGAATCCCGGTGTCCCATATGGTCCCCTGTGCCTGCCAGGAGCTATTTCTGAGCAGACAGCCAGGAGTAACCCTTGAGCACCGCCGGGTGTGGCCCAAAAACCAAAAAAAAAAAAAAAAAAGATAATATTCCTGCAGACCCATTTTTTTTCTATTTTTGACTCTATGGTCTTGTGGTTAAAATAACCCTTTTCCCTACTTAAATTTTTACCATATACAGGGGAATCTCTCTAAGCCAAGTCAGAAAAAGGGAATAAAAAGGGACAGTTTTAAGAAGTAGCTAGATTCTAGGGATTACACACTTTATTTTGAAGTATGATTAAGAAGTAACTAAAATAGTTGACCTGAATTTTGGCATAGTGGAGTTTTATTTAATAAAAACTGGATTGATGATAGTGAGTAGAATTAATCCAGTGAGTCAGGGATAATTGATACTGCAGTTTAAGTGAGAGGTAGTTCAGGGAAGTTTTGGATTGAAATATTTATTATTATCTGGATGATTTGGGAGATCAAGTTACAGAATGCTTCTATGTCACAATCAGATGGCTTGTTCTCTTCTTCCAAATACAATTCTGGTCAGTCAGCAACTGCGTGAGAGTGGGGATGCTAATTTCTCTGTGGCTTCATATTTTCTGAGTTATTACAATCACTCTCTATCCGATCTATAGAGGTGAAAGGTGCCAATGATATAATCTCTGAAAATCCAAGTCATTATTGTCACAGTAACCCTTCTTTCTCCAGTCATGGATCTTCATACTACTTCAAGAAATAAACCATGAATGTGCTGTAAATGGTTCCCCATGCTGGTCTCATGATGAACTCTTGATGAACTCAAGATGATGACCATCTCTTGCCCTGTTCCTTCTGAAAGTGAGAACCCCTTTATCCAGTATCCCAGTCTATTCAGTCAGTGTCTTGGCCCTTTGATTGGATCCATATCACATCTGTATCCATATTCCATGCTTGTGTTCAAGTAACTCTCATTTTATTAATAATCTTTAAGTACATGCCACTGATGTTAGAAACAGAGAGATGCCAGAAAGAACCTCTTTATACTCCATCATCTGCCTGCTTTATTACACAATGTAGGCTTGGTATAAAATCACATTATGACAAGAAGGATGAGAACAAACACAAGAAGTGACTCAGGAGAGACTACATTCATATAACTTTTACTATAGTATGCTGTTGTCATTGTTATATTTTATTATTGGATATTAGTGTTGAGTTCTTCCTACTGCAAGGAGCAATGACAAAGATAGAACAACTCTCCTGGTTTGATACCTGGCATATAATGCAGTTTTCACAAACACTGCCAAGAGTTATCTTTGAGCACAGAGCCAGGAGGAAGCTGACTACTGCCAGATGTGACCCAACTGCCCCTCCACACCCAAATAAACTACATAAGTGAACCCCAGTTCAACTGTCTTCTGTGGATATCAGTTTTAAAGACTCTCACCTGATTCTTTGTCTACTTCAATGGATATAGATTTGATATATGAATCTCTGGATTCTCTTTTTTTCACTTTATACTCAGAAAACTACTATATTTCAAGTATGATTATTTGACTCTGCCTGTGACCTATTGTAGCATTTCTGCTTGTGTCTACAAACTTTGATTTCATAGAGATCCTGCATTGCTAATGAAGGTGTTTTCATTTGCTTAATTTAATATTAACTTGTGAGTATGAGAAGACTACAAAGATATTACTCTAGTACATAATTTATTTACTTATTGTAATAAGCAATTAGAAAGTAAAGTAAATGAATATACTGTTCCTATTTGTGGTATGTCAGCCTTTTCTATTAATATTAAATGCTTTCTTAGAAACTTGTTAAAACAGCAGACATAATCTTGGAATTATCTCTTAATATTTTGATATTCCATTGCCAAGAGACAAGAAATGTTAGAAATTAGGACATAAGAGGCCAGGGCAATAGGACAGTGGGAAGAGTGTTTTGCTTGCATGCAGCTGACCTGGGTTAGATCCCTGACAACCCACATGATCCCCTGTGCACTCCCAGCAGTAACTCCTAAACATAAAGCTGTAAATAAAGAATATTTCTAAAAATCTCACTCATTTGTGGAATATAAGAAAAATGAGAAATAGTATAGTCAAAAAAACCCAGATATAAAAGAAACAAACGTCAGGAGACAAAGCCCAGGGTAGAAAGCTCAACACAAAGAATGGTTAGTATACCTAGAGTAGAGAAGGGTCTACTAGGGTAATGATAGTTGGAACTGCTTGCTCTGGACAAGAACTCAGTGTTGAAAGTGGAGGAATTAATATGCAAGGAGTCCACCAATTAACAATAGTGCAGAAAAGAAAAGTGGGGGGATAGAGAGAGAAGCAAGTTTCCTGCCCTCAAGCAAGGCAGGAGATAGGGGTGGAGTGGGAGTGAGAGGAAAATTGGAGACATTGGTGATGGGAAGGGTGAACTGGAGAAGGATGATGTACATTGTATGACTCAAGCCCAACAATGAACAAGTTTATAACCACAGTGCAGAATAAAAAATAATTTTCTAAAAGAATTAAAGAATCTATGAACTGCAGTTCTAGCAGAGCATAGAAATCCTCGGGATTGCTGTGTGTCTAAGAACCTACCGTGCAGACATTGAACTGCAAGTGTGACCCCTGGTATGTTACTAGAGGCTGAGACATACAGGTGGCACTTGCACCACTGAGTGATTGAACCAGCCACATCCAAAGGCACTGAGCAAGGGTGTTGTCTTTGGGCATAGCAGTGGAAAGGGAAGAGGACAGAAGGAAAGCTAGGAAGCCATCAAAGCAAAGGGGCACAAATGGAAGACGTTTGCATTTTCAAAAGAAATTCCCAATAACAACACACACTGAGAAATGAGATGCTGTGGTAAACTGTCAATAAGATGGGAAAATACAGAGAAGCAAGCAGTGCTTAGTTGAAGAACTCTAAGTTTATGTCAACCGAAAATATCAGCAAAATTATGAACAAACTGACAACCAGAAATCATACAACAAATGATTAATAAGAGGTAACTTAGGAACATTAAAAATATTTAAAAACATTTGAAATATTTCAAGTATTACTTGAGGTTGTCATCAAATAAATGTGTAGATTTGAAATCATTGAGATATCTAGAATATAGATATAAATTTAAATAATTGATACAACTTACAAATTCCATGCCAAAGACAATATTGCTTCAAGAATATAAATGAAAATTAAATTGCAAAAGACAATGCCAATTTATACAAACAGATGAATATATACACAGAATATTAAATATGTGAATTTCGGGGTAGAGAGAGAATTTAGGTCAACTTTCCTATTCCTGTCAATTTTTTTTAAATTAGAATGAAGTTTTATATAAACATGACATAAATATGTCAATTGGGGAATAAAAATTGAAGCAAACGGGGTAAAGCAAGTGCCTGCAAGCACTTCGAGATGACATCCTCCTGCCAATTTCAAGATCTGCAAACACTCCATGCTTGGGTCCATCGATTTAGAGACATTACAATTGCATTCATGTCTTTCTCTAGTGCTGGATCATCTTAAACTCATAGAAGCTCTGACTTGGATTCATTTTCCCTTCAATGTTTAATGCACAAACACACACATGTGTACAATACACATAGGAAAAGTGTGTGTCGTTTTGCTTCAAAGACTCAAGCTCTTCTGCAGTGGAACAAGGTCTGTTCTGGGTGACAAACTGAAGAAGATGATTCAGTCCTCATTTGCTAAGAATCCTGATAGTCAAGACGAAATGGTATGTGATTTCTATGAAGTCCAGGGCAGGCACTGAAAATGGCCCCAAGACAAAGTAAATTCTGGTCTTTTCCAAAGTACAAACACAGTTTCTCTGAACAGAGGCCTCTACACTCAATGCCGGTTCCTCAATGGCTGGAAGAGTCTCTTGGGTGTTTTGGTATTTGGACTCTTGGGGAAGCTGGGATTCCAGAGGCAGGGGCTATTTTCATTTGCAGGGCCTCCTGCTGGCAGATTCTGGTGGAAAAGAGCTCCCTTCAGGGCCTCCTAAGCTGGACCAGGGATGGTTTTGGGAGTAGTTGTTCAGATGCAGGAGTTCAAAGAAGGGGTGCTTTGTTTTTTTGTTTGTTTGCTTGCTTGTTTTTTAATTAATTCTATTGTGACCAAGGTGCATTACAAATCTTTCACAGAATTATTTATGGTACAAAGTGACAATAAATGAGGGGCATCCCCACCACCAGTGTTCTCCTCTCTCCACCCCTGTTCCCAGCATGTATCCCATATCTCCCTTCTTTACCCCCCAGAATACTAATGTATCTGTTCTCCACTTTACAGCTTATTTAGGTTGGGTATCTATTGTTGTCATTGGAGATAAAAAGCATAAGAAAAAGGGAAGAAAAAATTGTTAGCTACTACCAAAAAAAGAAAGAGAAAAAAGAAAGAGGGAAGAAAAAATGCACCCGGCAAAGAAAAAGAAAAAATAATCTCCAAATAATAACCATAAGAGTGAAAAACAAAGAAAAAAGTGGAAAAGAAGAGAAGGAAAATAAAGTCAAAAACTAACAAATCAAAACAAAACAAGAAAAAGATGGGGTGCTGGAGTGGCAGGGTTTGGCGTTCCTCCCACTTTTTTTTTTTTTGCATAGGCACAGTAAGCATTGGGGAAGAAAGGGAATTCCAGTGGCCTAAGAGATTCAGGGTTTCTCCATACTTGAAGCATACCATCATGGGGTCAACCCCTGGCTCCATATATACTCATTACCCCATCCCAAGGGCTTTTTTGTGGTGCCAGGACACTTTCCTCTCATTTGTGGGTGAGAAAATCAGGCCACGGTAGCTAGCAATCTTGGTATTTGTGCAAGTCATAGGGCAGGGTCTAGGATAGAGTCTACTGTTCTATTGTGTTCAGTCTTCTGTAACAAGTGCTCCCTGTTTTTGTTCAGTCCCTAAGCCGAAGCCTAAGATATTATGGATCCAAAGGTTCTGCTCAGTCTCTGTTGTCAAAGTTGGACCTCTGTAATAAGAAATCTTGTTGTTGTTGTTGTTGTTGTCGTTGTTTTTAATGAGAGTCCTGGGCTACAGCTTAGGGTAGGGTTTTCCTTATTGGTCCCAAAGTAAGTAGGTAAGTTCTGCCCAGTCCCGGTTGTCAAAGTCAGTTTTCTGTAGTTGGTGCTTTCTATTTTTCACAGTTCAAAGGACGATACATCTTCTGATTTCTTTTTGGTGTTAGGTGATGTGATAGGACAACCTGGTCTTAGGTCAAGTTGTCATTTCCTCATTGTCATATCAAAACTGGCACAAGTTGGTGCCAGAGTGGTGTTATAAATCTCCCAATGGAGCTTAGTTCCTGGTGTTGTTGCCCGGAGCTATATCCGTTACTTGGGGCCAGAGCCAGGAGGTTGCCTTCTGGTGACTCTGACAATCAGGGGAAGGACGACACTGGTTGGGGCGGCAGCACAGGTTCAATAGCAGGTAAAACTGGCACAGCAAATGGCCCAGTTTTAGAGAATAAGCGGCCAGAAAATAGAGAGAAGGAGTTTGAAACTGAGAGACCTTTCCCAATGTCTGACTCTTTTTCTGGTGCTGTCCAAGTTAACCGCGCCCTGGAACCGTGACACTCCTGGGGTACGTCACAAAGAAAAGGTTCCAGGGTCTCCTGCAATAAACTACCATGTGGTGGAGACAAGCAAGCATAAAAGAAACTCAAGGGGATGGTGAATTTCCAGTGCCTGAAACTTGTGCTTTCTGGACTTGTGTCTTGGCTTGTGATGGGCTCCATAGAGGAATTTTAAGGACTCTTCAGGTTTGTCTGCTGGAGCAGAATGAGCTTCAGCCCTACAGGATCTTCCTGCCTCGCTCTGTTCTCCCATTCTGAAGTCCCTCCTGGTAAAGATAAATCTCCCCCAGCTCCCAGATTTTGTCCCAGGGTTTCTCTGCACCACTTTCACCTTGTCCAAGATTTTCTCAAACCACCAGCATGTCCAGATTTCCAGGTTGGAGAAGAAGCCAGAGATACATGGCCCAAAGTGTTCTGTCAATTTTCTAAATGTTCTACCCAAAGAAAAATCTGGCAGTCAGAAATTCTTACTAAAGTAAAATAAAAATCTACAAAATATGTTTTCCTTAATAAAAACTTTGAAATTCTAATAGTCCTTCATTAAAAAGGAAGTAACAATTATTTGACTGTTAATTTTAATATGGAAGCACAGGTCTGACCTTTCCCTTCTACTTTCACATATATGTGCAGCTTCTTCAGGTGAGAACAGCCCCACTAAGGCCTGGGGTGAGAACCTAAATCCAGACTTATAAAGCACTGTCTCTGCCCCATCAACCAGACCCACAAAGAAAGACTAGCCTAACTTTTGGTCATATGCTTTCAGATTATGGCATTATGTTCCAAATTACATGCCTATAGATACATTATTTGTGTCTCTAGCACTTACTGATTTATTTATAGCAAAGAATAAGAAATAATAAAAATGATTTTGTTTCATCATCTTTACTTTTAGTCAGAATTAAAACCTTGTCATTCCCATTTTACAAGCTCCTGTGATCATTCTGACTCTGAAGTTCACCACCTGAATTCATTCTCTATGTTGACCTCAAGCCAATGTTATGAAAGTATGCCTCCGATTAGTATGGCCTACTTTTCAATAACATTTGATTGTTGCAAGAATTAGCACATCTAATCTCCTTAAAGAGTTTTCTAAGTCCTCTACAATTTAACATCAATTATCCATTTTGGCATTACTTGTGGGAAAAACATGCAAAGATGCTTTTGTTATAAACTATCTGTTCTTTTCATTGCAAAATGAATTTATCCTTCCAGGAAAGTAATAAATATTACATTTAATTGAATTTTAAATACATATTCCTTCACATCCTTAAAAGCAGGAAGTAGTTTACAATTAGTGGCACATAACATTTTTCTATTTGAATCATATATAGAATTATACCTATATCACATATAGATATAATCATATATAGAAGTACATCATGAAATAAATGGCATCTTAAATTTATTAAATATAATATATTTTGTCCTCACCATACTTGTGATTTCACATAGAAGAGATTCACATACTTGATATACAAGAAACATGACTTGCTGAAAGCCAACAGATTGGCTCATCAGCAACTTGGTTAGTTAGATCACCCTCATTTTTTTTAAGGAACAGCCATAATTGAGAAATGGATCAATGGGCTGGGGCAAAAATTTTAACTCTGTACCCCATGATTCCCTGAGCAAAGGTAAAGTGCTCCCTGAGAACTGTGGGGGGATTAGCCCATGAGCACCATTATATGAAACCTTGGAGAGGGTAACAACAACACATAATGGCTACAAAATTCAGAATTAGATGGAACTAAAGTAAGTAAGTTGAACTAGCATGCCAGTAAGGACAGATAAAAGAAGAAAATTTCATTGAACTTAGTAGTCCAATGAAAGTTACTAAAATCATTATTAAGTCTTCCCTTGGTAGAAATATTTAAAAGAACTCATCATTTTTCTAAATAAAACATTTGTCTTCACAGTCATTTTTAAATATTTTTATTTTTATACAGGAAAACAAATGCAAATACAAAAAATGACCAGAGTGAAGACAAGAACCATTAATTTTGGTGTGTCCCCAAGCCTGCAGGTCTGAGCTCTGGGAGAAAAGAAACTCATTCCTTCTAAGATACTGGATGGACCACTTCCAATCTGAACAAGTTCAATTTGTGGTGACTTCCTCTCCCAGTAAATTGAAAGAATACAACTTGTTCTGGGATTTAGACAACAATCACATTCAAGTCCACTTTACTCAGTCTGTGGGTTATATTTAAGTTGCAGTCAGTGAAGCACTGAAATGAAATCATTGAATACTTTATCAATTTTCCAAATAGTCTTGCTTCAAAAATATCTAAAATCAAAACAGGTCACACAAATATAATTGAGCAGGTATATTTTACATAGCTGGACTATCAGTTTGATTTGCCACAAGGGTCTGAAGACTTTCTTAGGAATACCTTATTTAGTGCCATACATTTTAGATTAAAACTAACAAAGGCTCCCAAGTCTGGAAAATCACTTTACCATTGCTAAATCTTATTCTTTCATTTACTTCTGAACCTTGATGCCCTTTCTAAATGCAGTCTTCTTGGACTAAAGAACATTAAACTGTCCACTCTGGTGTGAAGAAACATGTACAGGCGATGAGGCAATCTGGAAGCTTAGAATTATAGAGTGCTCCGAAAGCTACACTAGGATAACTAATGCCACTTAGGCCCCTCTTGTGGCAGTTGGTTGCCATGTGTAAGCCTCCAGGCCTGTGAGGACTGGCTGGTGACATGGATTTCCAAGGCAGGTTTTTATTACTGCATACAGCTTCTAAGACTTTTGATTAAGTATCTCAGCTTAACTTTCTTCATACTAATACAAAACACTATTCCAGGAGCTGGAGAAAGAGCCCCGGAGCAAAGATAAGCTTGTGCCCTGGTGCTGCTTGGTTCCCTCACACCCACCAGGACTGTGTGATGCACATTGCTGGGGCTAACAGTGCGCTGCAGAAGTGTGGAACAAAAATAAAGTAGCAAACAAACTTTCTAACTCCAATGACATGGTCTGCAAAAGAGGTCATGCATGCGCTCTTGTGTCTGCTGAGTGAACGAACTGCATTTGTCTATTTGCTACTGTCATTTTTTCTTTGAGCATTTAGTGTTTGAGACAGACTGCTGTTTAGACAGGGTCCACCACTTTCTGCAAACGGATAGCAGAGCATGAATGTGGCTGTACTTTTGGTCTCTTAGTTTGGGGGGCCAAATGTGGTTGTACTCAGGATTTACTCCTGGATCTTTGCCCAGGGATGATTCCTGGAAAACTCTGGTAGCCCCATTACTTCCCACCATAGACAGAATGTCTGGCTAGAATGGAGAGCCTATGAGTTTGGAAGGGGAGACAGCAGCTATGCTGCTCAATGTGGGGACGTCCTGCTTTGGCTCATATACCTACAGCTCCATGAACTCTGGTCAATCCAACCCCTTGGTCAAGTAGATTGACGGGTGCATGAGAATTTAGTGAAGTATCTTGTGTCTACGAATGTTTTTACACACAGGACATGGAGGGGGGTAGGCAATGCAGGGCCATGGAGATAGTGAGTAGAAGAGTGAGCTGGGAGATCCAGGCTTGGAGAGACAGTCTAAAGAATATCTCTTAATCTCTCTCATTCTCTCTCTCTTAAAATACAGCATAGTTTACTGCAGCTATCAGACCTGCCTTCAACTCAGTACTAAGTTAGGGTTTCACTCAATTAATTTCTCTGAGAAAGACTCTCAACGTGTTACATAAGACTAACAAGTACATGATCGCCAGATGAGTCTTTAAAAAGAATGTGTGACCTGGTGTAGACTGGGGCACTTACTGAGTATTTTAACACATAATGGAAAAATTTAGGGACAAAAGTGTCAAGGTTGCAACTAACACTGACAACATCCATTTCGACGGCCTGATAACAGCATTTAGCAAAGAGACTTGGCGGTGCCCGGGAATGGTGGCAGACAGGCCGGCCTTGCTTCTTGAAGTGTGAACGCTGCTCTTTTGGAACCAAGATTCAAAACAGGCAGCAAGGAGACAGGCAGGTCTTGACTTCTCAAAGAACCCCAATGATGATATTTTCTGCATGACTGGGTACCCAGGTATAAAGCACAGGCAGGGAAGATGTACGTAAAGCTCCATGAAAGAGAACAAAACCTCCATGTGGAACATCATTTTTGTCTATGACACAGACCTAGATCTACCTACCCAGGAGTCTCCAGGAGACTTTCTCTGCTCGAAGTTAACAAACTATTTCTTATACTTTCCTGTTCTCTTTCTGTAGCAATAGAAGCCCTTGTCCAAGGGGTTAAGGAAAGCTTCAAACAAATCACTCTGCAGAATGTTCATCCTTAGTTTCCAGTTGTCATTTAGTGTTCTTTCTGACATGGATAATTGTATAATTTATTCAAAACATACACACAAGTTAAACAATATTGTTCCCTTTGACTTTATGTTGGTAATAAATTCAATGTAATAAAATGTCACTGTAATAGAATGGACGGTCAGTAGCCATGTTCAATTAATACATATGGATATGATATGGACATAAACGCAAACAGATAAACACATATATAAACTGTACTGGCCTTAAATCTATTTTCAAGTTGTTGAGATATTTCCCTACACATTCTCTTAAAGGCTGAAATATACGCCAAAATTTTCCTACTTTATGAACATAAATTTAAAATTTAAAGTCAGGAAAGGTTCCTAGCAGATGAGTGAACTAGGCAAAGATTAGAAATAAAGATAAACACAAGAATGCTCACTCTGTCTACCATTTCTCTTCTGCTTTCTTCAGATAAATTTAGTAGAAGCAAATGTCATAGGGCTACACATTTCTTTTTTGAAATCAACCTTATTCCAACTTAAGTTATAAAACTTTTTTTTACCTTGAGATTTTCTTCTCTCGCTCTCCTCACACACACACACACACAGACACACATACACACACATACACACACATTCTCACTCATTCTCTCTCCCTGTGTCTCTCACTCACACTCTTTTTCTCCCTCTCCCACCATAAACACTCTCACTTTTTTCTTTCATACTTTCCGAATAAAACTATTTTACTTAAAAATAAATCCAGAGAGAGTTGAGGGTAGGAACTGATGTTTGGAGGCTGACACTCCCTGGTCCTGATTTAAGTCCTCTTAGAGCTCTTGCCTTTAAATCTGCCTCTCTCTCTCTCTCTCTCTCTCTCACTCTCTCTCTCTCTCTCTTTGTCTCGCGTGTGCGCACACACACGCGTGACCTCTTCCTCCACACCAGCTCTTTCATCTGGAAAATCAAGATGGGATTATTTACCTCAGCTTTCTTTTTTGAATATATTTTTTATTTAAACACGTTGATTACATACATGATTGTGTTGTTTGGGTTTCAGTCATGTAAAGAACACAACCCATCACCAGTGCAACATTCTCATCACCAATGTCCCAAGTCTCCCTGCTCCCCACCCAACCCCCACCTGTACTCTAGGCGGGCTTTCTATTTCCTTCATACATTCTCATTATTAGAATAGATCGAAATGTAGTTATTTCTCTAAGAAAAATCATCTCTGTTTATCGTGAGCTTCATGAGGTGAGCTGTAACATCCAGCCCTTCTCTCCTTTGTGTCTAAAAGTTATTATTGCAAGAATGTCTTTCATTTTTCTTAAAACCCATAAATGAGTGAGACCATTCTGCATTTCTCTCTCTTTCTCTCTCTCTCTTTCTCTCTTTCTCTGATTTATTTCACTCAGCATAAGAGATTCCATTTACATCCATGTATAGGAAAATTTCATGACTTCATCTCTCCGACAGCTGTGTAATATTCCATTGTGTATATGTACCACAGTTTCTTTAGCCATTCATCTGTTGAAGGGTATCTTGGCTGTTTCCAGAGTCTTGCTAAGGTAAATAGTGCTGCAATGAATATAGGTGTAAGGAAGGGGTTTTTGTATTGTATTTTTGTATTCCTAGGGTATATTCTTGGAGTGGTATAGCTGGATCGTATGGGAGCTCGATTTCCAGGTTTTGGAGGAATCTTCATATCGCTTTCCATAAAGGTTGAACTAGATGGCATTCCCACCAGCAGTGGATAAGAGTTCCTTTCTCTCCACATCCCCACCAACACTGTTTGTTCTCATTCTTTGTGATGTGTGCCAATTTCTGTGGTGTGAGGTGGTACATTATAGTTGTTTAGATATGCATCTCCCTGATGATTAGTGATGTGGAGCATTTTTTCATGTGTCTTTTGGCCATTTGTATTTCTTCTTTGTCAAAGTGTCCATTTCTTCTCCCCATTTTTTGATGGGATTAGATGATTTTTTCTTGTAAAGTTCTGTCAGTGCCTTGTATATTTTGGAGATTAGCCCCTTATCTGATGAGTATTGGGTGAATAGTTTCTCCCACTCAGTGGGTGGCTCTTGTATCCTGGGCACTATTTCCTTTGAGGAGCAGAAGCTTCTCAGCTTAATATATTCCCATCTGTTAATCTCTGCTTTCACTTGCTTGGAGAGTGCAGTTTCCTCCTTGAATATGCCTGTAGTCTCAGTGTCCTGGAGTGTTTTTCCTATGTGTTGTTCCTTATATCTTATGGTTTCAGGTCTGATATTGAGGTCTTTAATCCACTTGGGTTTTACCTTCGTACATGAGGTTAACTGGGGGTCTAAGTACAATTTTTTGCAAGTGGCTATCCAGTTATGCCAACACCACTTATTGAAGAGGCTTTCTTTGCTCCATTTAGGATTTATTGTTCCTTTATCAAAAATTAGGTGATTGTATGTCTGTGGAAAATTCTCAGAGTATTACACTAATCTGGGGGTTTACCTTTATTCCAATACCATGCTGTTTTGATTACTATCACTTTATAGTAAAGTTTAAAGTTGGGTAAAGTAATTCCTTCCATATTCTTTTTTCCAGTGATTGCTTTGGTTTTCTAGGGTGTTTATTGTTCCAAATGAATTTCAAAAGTGCCTGACCCACTTCTTTGAAGAATGTTATGGGTATCTTTAGAGGGATCACATTAAATCTGTACATTGCTTTGGAAAGTATTGCCATTGTAATGATGTTAATCCTGCAAATCCATGAGCAGGGTATGTGTTTCCGTTTCCACATGTCCTCTCTTATTTCTTGGAGCAGAATTTTATAGTTTTCTTTGTATAGGTCCTTCATATTTTAGTCAAGTTGATTCCAAGATATTTGAGTTTGTGTGGCACTATTGTGAATGGGGTTGTTTTCTTAATGTCCATTTCTTCCTTATTACTATTGGTGTATAGAAAGGCCATTGATTTTTGTGTGTTAATTTTGTAACCTGCCACCTTGCTATATGAGTCTATTGTTTCTGGAAGCTTTTTGGTAGAGTCTTTAGGGTTTTTTACATAGAGTATCAGGTCATCTGCAACCAGCGAGAGCTTGACTTCTTCCTTTCCTATCTGGATCCCACTGATATCTTTTTCTTGCCTAATCGCTACAGCGAGTACTTCCAGTGCTATGTTTAATATGAGTGGTGAGAGAGGACAGCTTGTCTTGTGTCAGAATTTAAAGGGAAAGCTTTTAGTTTTTCTCCATTGAGGATAATATTTGCCACTGGCTTGTCATAGATGGCCTTAAATATATTGAGAAAGGTTCCTTCCATTCCCATCTTGCTGAGAGTTTTGATCAAGAATGGGTGTTGGACCTTATCAAATGCTTTTTCTGAATCTATTGATATGATCATGTGATTTTTATTATTCTTGTTGTTGATGTTGTGTATTATGTTGATAGATTTATGGATGTTAAACCATCCTTGCATTCCTGAGATGAAACCTGGTCATAGTGGATGATCTTCTTAATGAGGTATTGAATCGTATTTGCCAGGATATTATTGAGGATCTTTGCATCTGTGTTGATCAGCGATATTGGTCTGTAATTTTCTTTTTTGGTAGCATCTCTATCTGGTTTAGGTATCGAGGTGATGTTGGCTTCAAAAGCTATTTAGAAGTGTTCCGGTTTCTTCGATTTTATAAAAAAGTCTTGCCAGGATTGGTAGTAGTTCCTCTTGAAAGGTTTGAAAGAATTCATTAGTGAATCCATCTGGGCCTGGGCTTTTGTTTTTGGGTAGACATTTGATTTCTGTTTAATTTCCTCAGTAGTGATGGGGTTGTTTAGATATGCTACATCCTCTTCATTCAACTGTGGAAGATTATAAGAGTCCAAGAATTTATCCATTTCTTCCAGGTTCTCATTTTTAGTGGCGTAGAGTTTTTCAAAGTAGTTTCTGATTACCCTTTGAATCTCTGCCATATCAGTAGTGATCTCTCCTTTTTCATTCCTGATACGAGTTATCAAGTTTCTCTCTCTCTTTCTTTGTTATTTTTGCCAATGGTCTATCAATCTTGTTTATTTTTTCAAAGAAGCAACTTCTGCTTTCGTTGATCTTTTGGATTGTTTTTTGGGTTTCCAATTCATTGTTTTCTGCTCTCAGCTTTGTTATTTCCTTCTGTCTCCCTATTTTTGGTTCCTTTTGTTGAACACTTTCTAATACTATGAGTTGCGTCATTAAGCTATTCAGGTATGCCCTTCTTCTTTCTTGATGTGTGCTTGCAAAGCTATAAATTTTCCTCTCAGTACCGCTTTTGCTGTGTCCCATAAGTTCTGACAGTTTGTGTCTCTATTGTCATTTGTTTCCAGGAAGGTTTTGATTTCCTCTTTGATTTAATCTCGGACCCACTGATTATTCAGTATTAGGCTGTTTAACTTCCAGGTATTAAAGTTTGTCTTCTGTGTCCCTTTGTAGTTCACATATAATTGCAGGGCCTTGTGGTCAGCGAAGCTAGCCTGCAAAATTTCTATCCTCTTGATATTATGGAGGTATGTTTTATGTGCTAGCATATAGTCTATCCTGCAGAATGTCCCATGTACATTAGAGAAGAATGTGTATCCAGGTTTCTGGGGGTATAGTGTCTTATATATATCTACTAGGCATTTTTCTTCCATTTCTCTTTTCAGGTCTAGTACATTCTTGTTAGGTTTCGGTCTGGTTGACCTATCAAGTGTTGACAATGCCGTGTTTAGGTCTCCCACAATTATTGTGTTGTTATTGATACCAATTTTCAAATTTGTCAACAATTGTATTAAATATTTTTGCTGGCCCATCATTCTGTGCATATATGTTTAGAAGAGTAATTTCTTCCTGCTGTACAAATCCCTTGATTAACACAAAATGTCCATCTTTGTTCCGTATAACTTTCCTCAGTATAAAGTTTTCATCATCTGATATTAGTATGGCCATTCCAGCTTTTTTATAGGTGTTTTTTGCTTGTATTATTTTCCTCCAGCCTTTTATTTTGAGTCTATGCTTGTTCTGACTATGCAGTTGCGTTTCTTGTAGGTAGCAGAAAGTTGGGTTGAGTTTTTTTTTGATACATTTAGCCATTCTGTCTCTCTTAACTGGTGCATTTAGTCCATTGACATTAAGAGAAGGAATTGTTCTGGGATTTAATGCCATTTTTCTATCAAAGTTTGGTGTCTCTGTTGGTCAGTCTTGTCTTAAAGTATGTCTTTCAGTTTTTTTTTAAGACTGGTTTTGAGTCTGTAAAGTTTCTGAGCTGTTATTTTTCTGTGAAACAATGTATTCTTCTTCAAACCTGAAAGTGAGTTTGGCTGGGTGCAGTATTCTAGGAGAAGCATTTATTTCATTGAGTTTTGTCACTATGTCTCACCACTGCCTTCTGGCCTTGAGTGTTTCTTGTGACAGGTCTGTGGTAAATCTCAAGGATGTTCCCTTGAATGTAATTCCTTTTTTTTATCTTGCTGCATTCAGAATTCTGTCTCTATCTATGGGGTTCGTCATTGTGACTAGGATGTGTCTTGGGGTGGTTTTTCTGGGGTCTCTTTTAGTTGGCACTCTTCGGGCATGCAGGATTTGATCGCATGTATTCATTATCTCTGGTAGTTTCTCTTTAATGATGTTCTTGACCATTGATTCTTCCTGGAGATTTTCTTCCTGGGTCTCTGGGACTCCAATGATTCTTAAGTTGTTTCTGTTGAGCTTATCATAGACTTCTATTTTCATCTGTTCCCATTCTTTGAGTAATTTTTCCATTGTTTGATCTTTTGCTTTAAGGCTTTTTTCCAGTCTCTTCTGATGTATGGAGTTGTTATTCATCTCATCTTCCAGTGTACTAATTCTATCCTCAGCTGCTGTTAATCTATGGGAAAGCTCAACTATGCTTTTGTTTAATTCATCTACTGAGTTTTTCAGACTGATATTTGACCTGAAATTTCAGTTTGGCATTTTCTCATTTCTATTTTTATATTCTCTTGGTTCTTATTAGTGTTCTCTTCAATACTTTCTTTTAGTTCTTTGAACATCTTCCATATTGTGACTCTAAACTCCTTATCTGAGAGACTGACTAGTCAGTTGGCCATGTTCTGGTCATCTGAGTTGCCATCTTCATTCTCTATGTCTGGCGCTGGCCTGCGTTGTTTCTTCATTGTCACACTTGTATTGTGGGTTTTTCTACATGTTGTGGTTGTAGTCATTGGCTAAATGATGTGCGTGAAGCAGTGCAGCAGCGCTCCTCTGGCTCCTCCCTTTCTGGGCGTGTAAACTCACCTCCAGGGAAGGCTAGCTGTCCACAGATGAGACACACACAGGATGAAATCAGGCCGAAAATGCAGCACAGCACAAAGGAAAGACAGATAGGGGTGCTGGCATCTGAGTTCCAGCAGAGTTCTAAATTCATTTCTTGAATGTCTTCATATCCAACATAGATAGGACCACTTTGGAGAAACAGAGGGAAAAGGGGTGCCCGACCCGTGAGGGGTTTTCAGGCAGGCGGGATTGCTGCTTACCTCAGCTTTCTAAAGATTAAGTGATATGATGGGAAACATAATAGAAAAGCCTGGTCATTATTTCCGTCATTATTTCCTTCTTTCCTCAGTAATGAAAAATTAAATTTTAAAATGCTCTATTAGATGCTCTAGAAGTTCAGGAAACAAAGCAATCTGTTTCTCTGTTCAGATTTATTGTATCTGCTCAGGAAGACCTTTGTAGATCTAACAGCCTCAATCCTTGGGCACAGCTGTTTCTCAAGTAGCTGAGGAAGCCTCTTAAAATACTCTCCACAGAGGGAGGGAAGATGAAATGAAGCTTCAGACTAGATGATTCAATTGAGAATGGGTCAATCTGCTGGCCAGTCCTTCCAAACTGTCCATAGTATGTCAGCACACAGCAAAATTATTTTTCCTCTTAGGTTTTTCCTCTTAACAATTCTCACTGCTGCCTTCTGAACCCGAATTATCAGTGCTGATACCCAGTCAGAGCCCAATTCAAAATATGCCAGAAGGAAGTTTTAACACTGGCTCAATTGTTGTTTAAATGTTGGTGTATAGACCACCTCCCTCTTATAGGTTTGAATTATTTAAAAATGAGCATCCATATATTTTTTTCATCCATAAGTCAATAAACATAGAAGGGTATGTTCTTGTTCCAGAACACATATTAGATTCATTCTTGGCCCACTACCCATTAGATATACACTCACACTCTGATAAGTTTCTTTTTGGTTTGTTTGTTTTTATTTTGGGGGGACACAACCAATAATTCTCAGGGGTTACTTTTATCTCTGCACTCAAAAATTACTACTAGCTGGTTTGGGAGATGATATGCGATGCTGGGAATCAAACCCAGGTCGGCTGCTTGAAGGCACATGCCCTACCTGCTGTGCTATTTCTTCAGTCCCTCTGATAAGTTTATTAACCTCATCCCATGCCATCCCCTCCTTCCTCTAAATTATTTCTTTATCTGGTAAAGTGAGAATGATAACAACTGTTCCAAGCACTGAGTCTGTCTCCCACTTAATCCTCCCATAAAAAGTTTCCATTCAATGGTGTCTATGAGAAAAACACATGCTCAACATTACATGTCAACTGTGTCCAGTTCTGTAAATTCCAAGACTGTTATCCACTCCTTGCTAAGAACACATATCTATGGTGGTTATGCTGCTGTAAAATGACTCACAGTGGCTCTACAATTCCAGTCAACAATGGCTCCGCAGGATTTGAAACTAGGCATTTTCGGTACACACTAGACTCTCACAGGTCTTTCTTCATCACATATCTCCTTTCTCTCCTAACATTTATGGACCGCTTAGTATGTACCAGACATTGTTCTTGGTGTCCTACCTGTGTTACTTTTTAAAAATTATAACATCACAAGAGGAGGCAGTTTTAATAAGATCTCAGATGAAAGAAACAAAGACTCAGTAAGCTGCAAAGAAAGGAAGTGTGAGAACTACAAGTTCGTGAGTCTCTCCATGTTCCTTACACAGTAGTGGCTGGCACAGACACAGGATACATGCTCTGTGTCAAACTCTGACTTGAGAACAGAGCCACAGCTGTGAGCAAAACAGATTAAGTCTTCAAGGGAAGGGAGAACATGTCTGAGGGGGAGAGACAGACAAACAAGTATACGTGGTGGCTATGCCACCTGGTGCTATGGTATGCTGTAGAAAAATTAAAATAAAGGTACTTAGGAGGGCTGGGGGAGCAGCTTGAAGGGGTCATAATTGTTATAAACAGGTGGGCCGCAAGTAAAGAAAAAGATGCATACAAAATCAAATAACAAGTCCTAAAATAAATATCAGGAAATAGGGGAAAGCAATGCATAACCCTGAGGAACAATAGTCTGAGTGAATGTATGAGGGGTCCATCAGGGGGACACATGTGATTGAAGAGGGGGTTGGGAGGACTTAGTAGGAGGATGTAAAACCAGTGGATAATGAGAAGACTCTTTAAGCCAGTGGAAATGACCCTTTGCTTTATTCAGATGAAATAGAAAACCAGTAGAGGCTCAGAAGCCAAGGAATCCTCTCATGCCACTGCTCAGTCCACAGGATGAATATCAGAAAATATAGGCCATGGAAATTCTAACCAGGAGATTACTGTCCAATGAGACAAAGGTGCCAGGAGATGGCTATTTGGTGAGATAAAAATAATCTTGGGAGGGGCCTGAGCGGTGGTGCAAGCAGTAGGGCGTTTGCCTTGCATGCTCTAACCTAGGACGAATCCCTGTTCAATTCCCCCAGCTTTCTATATGGTTCCTCAAGCCAGGAGTGATTTCTGTGAGCATAGCCAGGAGTTAACCCCTGAGCATCACCAGGTGTGGCCCAAAAACAAACAAGAAAAAAATGATCTTGGGAAGAAACAGTCTGGAGGGATTGTTTGCCACCTACATTAAGGATCACCACACAAGCTTTTTATACAGTGGAAGGACACGATATGCGTGCAAAAGGCAGAATTTGTACCAAACACAATACTCCTTCACACTGAGGTTAATAAATGCAAACTCCCAATCTCTGTCACTCTGGAAACAGAATTTGGTTCATTCTGGGGCTACACCCTGTTGTGAGTAGGGCTTATTTCTACCTCAGTGCTCAGGTATCACTCCTGAAGGTGCTTGAGGGATCATAAAAGGTTCCAGAGTGCTGAACCCAGGTCAACCTCATGCAAAGCAAAAGCCATTCCTACTGTACTGGCTTCTGAGCCAGGAAACACATTTTTCAATCCTAGCCTAGAAGCTCTACCTCAAGGTCCCATGACTGAGAATCGTTATGGTCAAGTGGTAGTGATGGTGACACTTTGCCAGTCTCCTAGTCAGGAATAAACAAAAGTCAAAAGTCAGGGGAAATGATGAATCATGCACTGTCCCTAGAGCTGCTCCTCAAGGTGACCAATGTCATTTCTCCTCTTATAGCACAGGTCAAATCAAGCCTTTTCTAATCAGTTAGGTCTGACAATGATCAAGTGAATGCTTAATGCCCATCTAGGGGAAAGAGAAGAATTCAATCTACTGTAGAGACATGACTTAGATGTGGTCCTCATCAGCTTGAAGACACTCGCTGAGCCCTATGTCTCTAGTAGGTGATGGGAGGAATGAATTCATGCTGGGAACTCTCTAGATTGTAGATACCTAGATAAATCGGGAAAAAAGTCTACAAAAGAATCATTAGGACTGTAGGAGTACAGCACAGAGTAAGGTCCTGGGTGCCAAGTGCAATAAATACTTTAAGAATGAAAGATTAATCAAATGCATGTTGATCGTGTACACAAAGGACAGAATATTGACTAATGCATTTAGCAAAGTGCGGGTTACTTGTTACCTTGACAATAACAATTTTTGTAGAAAGACATGGATGGAAGGCTGACTCAGGTGGGTTCCAGAGGGAATGGAAGAGAGGAAATGGACTCTGCTCCCTGTAACACAATCAGTAAAATGCTTCCCTAATGAAAATGAATGCAATCAAATATTAAGCTCAGACTGAGAAAAGATGCTTGTTCTTATGAAAAGGGCAGATGATAGAAGAATATCAGTGGCCATTCATTTGTGAGCTCTTAGAAGACTGAAGTGACACCTAGAATAACACTTGAAAATTCACACTTTTCTTTGAAAAATAAAGTGGAGTCTGTTCATTTCAACTCATTTATATTGACACTAGGTGTCTCAAATAATATATTTTTTATTTCCCCCCAAAAAACTAACTGTTGGCTTTTATCATACTTCTCTAAAGTTTTATTTGTTTTTCAAATAAAACTGCATACTTTTTTCCCACTACAGAAAGGTAATAGCCCAAGGGGAGTAGGACATTCTGCCTTTGTCATAATTGTTCACCTACTATCATATGGTAATCAAGTAATATTGGCCCATAATGCTTAATGCATACAACAAATCAAGTCATATTCTGAACCCTGTGTCCATTTCTTTTTATACTTGCATAAGCTGAAAAAGAATTGTTGGTAGATTTGAAACAGGTACTATTTTCAAGGCAGTGTACTTTTGGTTATCTAACATATAGGTGCAAATATAAAATATATGTAGTGAAATACAAAATCCAAGGGAATCTGCTATTCTCCTATATGCAAAGTTTACTAGAAGTCCTCGAAGTGCTGTTTTTATGTGCATATACTAATGCTGACCATTAATATGCTTTGAAAATGTTTTTGTTTCTTTGAGTGCTACCCCTAACATGCTCAGGACATACCCCTGGCTCTACATGCAGGGATCACTCATGGAGAGGCTCCAGAAAACTTATGAGGTACTAAGAAGTAAACCCAGGTTTGCCAAGTGCAAAAAAAGCCCCTTTATATTGTTGCTGTGGCCTGAAATAATTCTTTGTATGAATGAAATAACATTTTGATCTGTCTTCAGAAACATAATTTGAAGATGAAAGGAATTAATTAGAATTTGATCCTTTTAGTCATCCTATCAGCTATCATCAGGAATTTGTTTATTATTCTCAATATAATGTTATTTTCCACATAATCTCTTAACAGAAACATAGACTATATAAAAAAAGAACATTAAAATTTGCAAAAGCACACATGTGATTTGCAAACTTGTCTTTCTTCATCAGTTTTGGTTTAAAAGTATGAAGTACCTAACTCTCCTAATATTTTACTTTTCTTGAGAGAAGATTGTTTTGTCCAAGGACTGTGAACTGAAAGCACCATACAAGTACACTTGAAACTAAATAGCTTGTCTCTTCCACATTTTTCTCTCAGCCATCTGATGGAGAAAGAAATCATGTTGAGTCAGTCTTGCTTTCCACCTGAATACTTCAACTGAATTCTTTGAAAACTTTAAGAGTGGATAGATGGCAGCCTAGATTACACAAAGGTTATTTTAAAATATGAATAGAAGTATTATCTTCAAGGAACTCAACAGCCAAACTCCATGTCCTTCAGAGAAATTGTTCTATCAGGATAAGTTTGTAGCTCTTGATATTGGATTTTAGTTTGCTATAGAAACACAGTGAAGTTCTTCTCACAAGCAAAGATCTATTGTAAATAAACTTAAGTTCCAACCCATGCACATGTATGTTCTATCTGATATTAAAAATCAATTAAAATTTAATATGTATAGTTCAGGGTTGACATATACATAGATTAAGGAGGATAATAACACTAATTATTACTTTTCAACAAATACACTCTATGTACCAGGTATGCTCAGCAGCTGATCACAGCTGCTACATATTTCTTATTTATTTTTATAGGTCAACATTGATGTTATAGAGTCTTAATTTTTAATTAATTGAAAATTCAAGTGAAAGGAAATGTTTCCTTCTTATAATATATGTATGCCTTACACTGATGCAGATCAGGGCTTGACTCAGACATCTTTGATGCTGTACTAACTCATTCAAAGGAAAAATTAGTCTGTCCTGGGCCCATAGAATTCCTAGAGTAGGTAAGCACCTGCTTTATGCATATCTGTGAGCATTATCGAGTATGCTACAAAACCCTAAAAAATAAAAACACCAACAAACCAATCATCAAATAAAAAATGAATTTGTACTAAAGCCAATTTTCTTGAATTTATAAGAAAATCAACGTTTGAAAGTTTCAATTACAAGTATGTATCGTATCTATACTGCATTGTAATAAAGCACTTGGTTCTATTAAGTAGAACCAAAGAATAGGCCAAAAACCTATTACAACTCCAAGTTGGGGACTCCATTGTTTGTGAACTGTATGAGGAGGTCAGGAAGAAGATGAATCCAGCAGAAGTTATGTTAACAATAGGAAGAGCAGTTTCTTTAAAAATAAGTTCTGAGAGCATTACTGTATCTGCCCCTGTCCTTCTGACTTTAGCTCCATCCATGCTGCTGAATACTGCAGATCTCACTCATAGGTGGGACATAAACATACACAGTAAAGTGGAACCAAAGAGCGTAAGTCAACACAATTGGAGACAGAAGCCATGGAATGGAGCTTGGGGCTGTATTTGAAAGAGAGAGAGGATTTTGGGACCTGGGGTAGGGAAGTGGGTGGAGAAACAGGTGATGGGTGTGATGTTATAATTACACACATGAGAAACCAACATTAGCAACATTGTAAAAGACAAAAAGAAGCTCAACCAAGAGCATTTACTTTCTGTGACTGCTAATTTCTAGGGCAAAATGCCCTCCTAGTGATACATGGTTATGGAGGACAGGAGATATAATTCAGGAGAAATTCAAGGTTAGAAGTGTTAAATTGTGGGGAAGCCAAGCAGAAAAAATTGATCAAATTGTTAGCCAGGCACAAGCATCAGAAATGGGACTATGTATCTCAGAGCTCTGTGCATCAAAAAAATGATACAAGGATCCACCAATACCTATTTATAGGCTTAAACTCATATTACATTTCTGCAAGACCAATTTACAATGGACTAGAGAGTAGTATTTCAGAACAGGCACTTAAGAATAAATAACTTTCAATATCTGTTTTTAAACAACAACAAGCTTGGTTTGAGCAAGTGATTAAATTCTTCCAAGTTTATTTATAAAACCTACTCAAAATTGTTTCCATGAGAATTAATTGAAAAAAAATTCATGGGATGCATTTCATATAGTGGCTGGTATAATTTAGACACAGAATTCCTAGACATGCTATTCTTATTACAGGGAGATGTGGCAAGTACTGAAAACAAGAACAAAATAAAGTCATAGAAGTTATTTACTGATGAAGACTTGAGGAGTGTTTCAAAATTCCTTGAGCAATAAAATTAACAATAATATAATTATAATAGTTGCAGCAATATACTATATAATTAACATATAACCTAATATATTATAATGATCATAATGATATAATAAATAATAATTCCTTGAGCAATAACCCCTTTGAATTATTCAGCATCAATCCTACATAAGTAACCTACAAAGATGAAATAATCTTTAGTTGTAAAACCCAATGACCACTGATCAATGAATTTACTCTACAATAGAGCATATTAGGTCAGAACTTCATAGCACCCACAGACAAAATACAGATTGGGGTAGTGACTGTTCTATATTCAAGTAGACACCACTAGATCTGCAGACTTTATCAAAAATGCTTCTCAATGACACAATACTTGCATTCTAAATACTTCAGGATTTGATAGATACATGTATGAATATACATATATAAATACATACATATAAAACCATCATTTAAAATCAATGAAAATGGCAAAAGCCGGCTCCCTGTGTGTGACACCAGGCGGGGAAAATCCGCGAAAGTACACCGGCCCAGTGGGGCCCAACTGTGAAAAACTGTGAGTGTGACCTGTCTATGTCTGTCTACTGTCCTCTTGCGTGAAACTCTTGCGAGTGGGGCAAAAAGAGGCTCCAGCGGAGCATGGCCACTCCGCTTCGCTACGCGGCCGTGCACTCTTTCTAAGGAAAGAACTCCATTGCAACAAGAAGGAAAAATCACACTAAGAACGGCGCTATATCACAGAAGCAAACATTTCTCTCCGGACTGTCTTCTCTGTTGCATGCTCGGGCGTAAGATTTGACTCAGTGTGAGGCTTCATCCACGGAGGACTCCCCTCCCTTAGAGGCAAGTCAGCCCATCCAGAAAGGGAGGAGCCAGAGGAGTGTGCTGCCTGCATCATATAGAAAATGAATACCACCACAACACGTAGAAAAACCCACAATACAAGTGTGACAATGGGGAAACAACGCAGGCCAGCATCGGACATAGAGAATGAAGATGACAATTCTGAGGACCAGATAATGACCAACCAACTAATCAACCTCTCAGATAAGGACTTTAGACTAGCAATATGGAAGATGATCAACAGACTCCAAGAAACCATGGATCGAGTTGAACAGAACACTAATAAGAACCAAGAAAATATGAAGACAGAAATCACAAAACTCCAAACTGAAATAACATGTCAACTAACAGGACTGAAAAAGTCAGTAAACAAAGTGAATGACAAAATGGATAAGCTCTGGGACAGGGTATCAGAAACTGAGAATAGACTTGGTGCTGTGGAAGATGAGATACATAACAATTCCATACAGCAGGAGAGATTGGACAAAAAACTTAAAGCAAATGAGCAGACAATGGAAAAATTAGTCAAAGAATGGGAACAGATGAAAATAGAAGTCTATGATAAGATCAACAGAAACAACTTAAGAATCATTGGAGTCCCAGAGACCCAGGAAGAAAATTTCCAGGAAGAATCAACGGTCAAGAACATCATTAAAGAGAAACTTCCAGAGGTAAAGAATATATGTGATCAAATCCTGCATGCACGAAGAGTACCAACCAAAAGAGACCCCAGAAAAACCACCCCAAAACACATCCTAGTCACAATGACAAATCCCACAGATAGAGACGAAATTCTGAAAACAGCAAGATCAAAAGGGGAAATGACGTTCAAGCAAGCTTCCCTGTGATTTACAGCAGACCTGTCACCAGAAACACTCAATGCCAGAAAGCAGTGGTGGGATATTGTGACAAGACTGAATGAAATGAATGCTTCACCCAGAATACTATACCCAGCAAAACTCACTTTCCGGTTTGACGGAAGAATACATGGCTTCACAGACAAAAAACAGCTCAGAAACTTCACAGACACAAAACCAGTCTTAAGAGAAAAACTGAAAAACCTAATCTAAGACAAGACTACCCAAAAGACACACCAAATTTTGAAATAAAGATGGCGTTAAATCCCAGGACAATTCTTTCTCTCAACGTCAATGGACTAAATGCACCAGTTAAGAGACCCAGAGTGGCTAAATGGATCAAAAAACTCAATCCAACCTTCTGCTGCCTACAAGAAACGCACCTGAATAGTCAGAACAAACATAGACTCAAAATAAAAGGCTGGAAAAAATTATCCAAGCAAACAACACCCATAAAAAAGCTGGAGTGGCCATACTAATATCAGATAATGCAAACTTTATACTCAGGAAGGTTGTAAGGGACAAAGATGGACATTTTATATTAATCAAGTTGTACGTAGAGCAGGAAGAATTCACTCTCCTAAACATATATGCACCGAATGAGGGGCCAGCAAAATATTTAATACAACTGTTGACAAATCTGAAAAATAATATCAACAACAACACAATAATTGTGGGGGACCTTAACACGGCTTTGTCAACACTGGATAGGTCAACCAGACTGAAACCCAACAAGAATATACTAGACCTGAGGAGAGAATTAGAAGAAAGAGGTCTAGTGGACATATATAGGACACTCCATCCCCAGAAACCTGGATACACATTCTTCTCCAATGTACATGGGACATTCTCCAGGATAGACTACATGCTGGCACATAAAACATACCTCCATAAGATCAAGAGGATAGAAATTTTGCAGACTACCTTCGCTGATCACAAGGCTCTGAAATTATTTGTGAACTCCAAAGGGACTCAGAAGAAACACTTTAACACCTGGAAGTTAAACAGCCTCATGCTCAATAACCAGTGGGTCCGAGATGAAATCAAGGAGGAAATAAAAAGGTTCCTGGAAACAAATGACAATAAAGACACAAACTATCAGAACTTATGGGACACAGCAAAAGCAGTACTGAGAGGAAACTTTATAGCTTTGGAAGCACACATCAGGAAGAAAGAAGGAGCTTACCTGAGTAGCTTAATGACACAGCTAATAGAACTAGAAAATGCTCAACAAAAGGACCCAAGAATAGGAAGACAGAAGGAAATAACAAAGCTGAGAGCAGAAATCAACGAAGTGGAAACTCAAAAAACAATCCGAAAGATCAACGAAAGCAGAAGTTGCGTCTTTGAAAAAATAAACAAGATTGATAGACCACTGGCAAACCTAACAAAGAAAGAGAGAGAGAGAGAAACTTGATAACTCGTATCAGGAATGAAAAAGGAGAGATCACTACTGATATGGCAGAGATTCAAAGGGTAATCAGAAACTACTTTGAAAAACTCTACGCCACTAAAAATGAGAACCTGGAAGAAATGGATAAATTCTTGGACTCTTATAATCTTCCACGGTTGAACGAAGAGGATGTAGCATATCTAAACACCCCCATCACCATTGATGAAATTAAAACAGTAATCAAATGTCTGCCGAAAAACAAAAGCCCAGGTATAGATGGATTCACTAATGAATTCTATCAAACTTTCCAAGAGGAACTACTGCCAATCTTGGCAAGACTCTTTCATGAAATTGAACAAACAGAAACACTTCCAAATAGCTTTTATGAAGCCAACATCACCTTGATACCTAAACCAGTCAGAGACGCTACCAAAAAAGAAAATTACAGACCAATATCACTGATGAATGCAGATGCAAAGATCATCAACAAAATCCTGGCAAATAGGATTCAATGCCTCGTTAAGAAGATCATCCACTACGATCAAGTAGGTTTCATCCCAGGAATGCAAGGCTGGTTTAACATCCGTAAATCTATCAACATAATACACAACATCAATACCAGGAAAAATAAAAACCACATGATCATATCAATAGATGCAGAGAAAGCATTTGATAAGGTCCAACACCCATTCTTGATCAAAACTCTCAGCAAGATGGGAATGGAGGGAACCTTTCTCAATATAGTGAAGGCCATCTACCACAAGCCAGTGGCAAATATTATCCTCAATGGAGAAAAACTGAAAGCCTTCCCTCTAAATTCTGGCACAAGACAAGGCTGTCCTCTCTCACCACTCCTATTCAACATAGCACTGGAAGAACTTGCTATAGCGATTAGGCAAGAAAAGGATATCAAGGGAATCCAGATAGGAAAGGAAGAAGTCAAGCTCTCACTGTTTGCAGATGACATGATACTCTACTTAGAAAACCCCAAAGACTCTATCAAAAAGCTTCTAGAAACAATAGACTCATATAGCAAGGTGGCAGGCTACAAAATTAACACACAAAAATCAATGGCCTTTCTATACACCAATAGTAATAAGGATGAAATGGACATTAAGAAAACAACCCCATTCACAATAGTGCCACACAAACTCAAATATCTTGGAATCAACTTGACTAAATATGTGAAGGACCTATACAAAGAAAACTATAAAACTCTGCTCCAAGAAATAAGAGAGGACACACGGAAATGGAAACGCATACTCTGATCATGGATTGGCAGGATTAACATCATCAAAATGGCAATACTCCCCAAGGCATTATACAGATTTAATGCCATCCCTCTAAAGATACCCATGACATTCTTCAAAGAAGTGGATCAGACACTTTTGAAATTCATTTGGAACAATAAACACCCTAGAATAGCTAAAGCAATCATTGGGAAAAAGAATATGGGAGGAATTACTTTCCCCAACTTTAAACTGTACTACAAAGCAACAGTTATCAAAACAGCATTGTATTGGAATAAGAATAGGTCCTCAGATCAGTGGAATAGGCTTGAATACTCAGAAAATGTTCCCCAGACATACAACCACCTAATTTTTTTTTTTTAATTTTTTTTTTATTTAAACACCTTGATTACATACATGATTGTGTTTGGGTTTCAGTCATAAAAGGAACACCACCCATCACCAGTGCAACATTCCCATCACCCAAGTCCCAAATCACCCTCCTCCCCACCCAACCCCCGCCTGTACCCTAAACAGGCTCTACATTTCCCTCATACATTCTCAATATTAGGACAGTTCAAAATGTAGTTATTTCTCTAACTAAACTCATCACTCTTTGTGGTGAGCTTCCTGAGGTGAGCTGGAACTTCCAGCTCTTTTCTCTTTTGTGTCTGAAAATTATTATTACAAGGGTGTCTTTCATTTTTCTTAAAACCCATAGATGAGTGAGACCATTCTGCGTTTTTCTCTCTCTCTCTGACTTATTTCACTCAGCATAATAGATTCCATGTACATCCATGTATAGGAAAATTTCATGACTTCATCTCTCCTGACAGCTGCATAATATTCCATTGTGTATATGTACCACAGTTTCTTTAGCCATTCATCTGTTGAAGGGCATCTTGGTTGTTTCCAGAGTCTTGCTATGGTAAATAGAGCTGCAATGAATATAGGTGTAAGGAAGGGGTTTTTGTATTGTATTTTTGTGTTCCTAGGGTATATTCCTAGGAGTGGTATAGCTGGATCGTATGGGAGCTCGATTTCCAGTTTTTGGAGGAATCTCCATATCGCTTTCCATAAAGGTTGAACTAGACAGCATTCCCACCAGCAGTGGATAAGAGTTCCTTTCTCTCCACATCCCCGCCAACACTGTTTATTCTCATTCTTTGTGATGTGTGCCATTCTCTGGGGTGTGAGGTGGTATCTCATCGTTGTTTTGATTTGCATCTCCCTGATGATTAGTGATGTGGAACATTTTTTCATGTGTCTTTTGGCCATGCGTATTTCTTCTTTGTCAAAGTGTCTGTTCATTTCTTCTCCCCATTTTTTGATGGGGTTAGATGTTTTTTTCTTGTAAAGTTCTGTCAGTGCCTTGTATATTTTGGAGATTAGCCCCTTATCTGATGGGTATTGGGTGAATAGTTTCTCCCACTCAGTGGGTGGCTCTTGTATCCTGGGCACTATTTCCTTTGAGGTGCAGAAGCTTCTCAGTTTAATATATTCCCATCTGTTAATCTCTGCTTTCACTTGCTTGGAGAGTGCAGTTTCCTCCTTGAAGATGCCTGTAATGTCCTGTAGTGTTTTGCCTATGTGCTGTTCTATATATCTTATGGTTTTGGGGCTGATATCGAGGTCTTTAATCCATTTGGATTTTACCTTTGTACATGATGTTAGCTGGGGGTCTAAGTTTAATTTTTTGCAAGTGGCTATCCAATTGTGCCAACACCACTTGTTGAAGAGGCTTTCCCTGCTCCATTTAGGATTTCCTGCTCCTTTATCAAAAATTAGATGGTTGTACGTCTGGGGAACATTTTCTGAGTATTCAAGCCTATTCCACTGATCTGAGGACCTATCCTTGTTCCAATACCATGCTGTTTTGATAACTGTTGCTTTGTAGTACAGTTTAAAGTTGGGAAAAGTAATTCCTCCCATATTCTTTTTCCCAATGATTGCTTTAGCTATTCGAGGGTGTTTATTGTTCCAAATGAATTTCAAAAGTGTCTGATCCACTTCTTTGAAGAATGTCATGGGTATCTTTAGAGGGATGGCATTAAATCTGTATAATGCCTTGGGGAGTATTGACATTTTGATGATGTTAATCCTGCCAATCCATGAGCAGGGTATGTGTTTCCATTTCCGTGTGTCCTCTCTTATTTCTTGGAGCAGAGTTTTATAGTTTTCTTTGTATAGGTCCTTCACATATTTAGTCAAGTTGATTCCAAGATATTTGAGTTTGTGTGGTACTATTGTGAATGGGGTTGTTTTCTTAATGTCCATTTCTTCTTTATTACTGTTGGTGTATAGAAAGGCCATTGATTTTTGTGTGTTAATTTTGTAGCCTGCCACCTTGCTATATGAGTCTATTGTTTCTAGAAGCTTTTTGATAGAGTCTTTAGGGTTTTCTAAGTAGAGTATCATGTCATCTGCAAACAGTGAGAGCTTGACTTCTTCCTTTCCTATCTGGATTCCCTTGATATCCTTTTCTTGCCTAATCGCTATAGCAAGTACTTCCAGTGCTATGTTGAATAGGAGTGGTGAGAGAGGACAGCCTTGTCTTGTGCCAGAATTTAGAGGGAAGGCTTTCAGTTTTTCTCCATTGAGGATAATATTTGCCACTGGCTTGTGGTAGATGGCCTTCACTATATTGAGAAAGGTTCCCTCCATTCCCATCTTGCTGAGAGTTTTGATCAAGAATGGGTGTTGGACCTTATCAAATGCTTTCTCTGCATCTATTGATATGATCATGTGGTTTTTATTTTTCTTGTTATTGATGTTGTGTATTATGTTGATAGATTTACGGATGTTAAACCAGCCTTGCATTCCTGGGATGAAACCTACTTGATCGTAGTGGATGATCTTCTTAATGAGGCATTGAATCCTATTTGCCAGGATTTTGTTGAGGATCTTTGCATCTGCATTCATCAGTGATATTGGTCTGTAATTTTCTTTTTTGGTAGCGTCTCTGTCTGGTTTAGGTATCAAGGTGATGTTGGCTTCATAAAAGCTATTTGGAAGTGTTTCTGTTTGTTCAATTTCATGAAAGAGTCTTGCCAAGATTGGCAGTAGTTCCTCTTGGAAAGTTTGATAGAATTCATTAGTGAATCCATCTGGACCTGGGCTTTTGTTTTTCGGCAGACATTTGATTACTGTTTTAATTTCATCAATGGTGATGGGGGTGTTTAGATATGCTACATCCTCTTCCTTCAACCGTGGAAGATTATAAGAGTCCAAGAATTTATCCATTTCTTCCAGGTTCTCATTTTTAGTGGCGTAGAGTTTTTCAAAGTAGTTTCTGATTACCCTTTGAATCTCTGTCATATCAGTAGTGATCTCTCCTTTTTCATTCCTGATACGAGTTATCAAGTTTCTCTCTCTCTCTTTCTTTGTTAGGTTTGCCAGTGGTCTATCAATCTTGTTTATTTTTTCAAAGAACCAACTTCTGCTTTCGTTGATCTTTCGGATTGTTTTTTGAGTTTCCACTTCGTTGATTTCTGCTCTCAGCTTTGTTATTTCCTTCTGTCTTCCTGTTCTTGGGTCCTTTTGTTGAGCATTTTCTAGTTCTATTAGCTGTGTCATTAAGCTACTCAGGTAAGCTCCTTCTTCCTTCCTGATGTGTGCTTGCAAAGCTATAAATTTTCCTCTCAGTACTGCTTTTGCTGTGTCCCATAAGTTCTGAGAGTTTGTGTCTTTATTGTCATTTGTTTCCAGGAACCTTTTTATTTCCTCCTTGATTTCATCTCGGACCCACTGGTTATTGAGCATGAGGCTGTTTAACTTCCAGGTGTTAAAGTGTTTCTTCTGAGTCCCTTTGGAGTTCACAAATAATTTCAGAGCCTTGTGGTCAGCGAAGGTAGTCTGCAAAATTTCTATCCTCTTGATCTTATGGAGGTATGTTTTATGTGCCAGCATGTAGTCTATCCTGGAGAATGTCCCATGTACATTGGAGAAGAATGTGTATCCAGGTTTCTGGGGATGGAGTGTCCTATATATATCCACTAGGCCTCTTTCTTCCATTTCTCTCCTCAGGTCTAGTATATTCTTGTTGGGTTTCAGTCTGGTTGACCTGTCCAGTGTTGACAAAGCCGTGTTTAGGTCCCCCACAATTATTGTGTTGTTGTTGATATTATTTTTCAGATTTGTCAGGAGTTGTATTAAATATTTTGCTGGCCCCTCATTCGGTGCATATATGTTTAGGAGAGTGAATTCTTCCTGCTCTACGTACCCCTTGATTAATATAAAATGTCCGTCTTTGTCCCTTACAACCTTCCTGAGTATAAAGTTTGCATTATCTGATATTAGTATGGCCACTCCAGCTTTTTTATGGGTGTTGTTTGCTTGGATAACTTTTCTCCAGCCTTTTATTTTGAGTCTATGTTTGTTCTGACTATTCAGGTGCGTTTCTTGTAGGCAGCAGAAGGTTGGATTGAGTTTTTTGATCCATTTAGCCACTCTGTGTCTCTTAACTGGTGCATTTAGTCCATTGACGTTGAGAGAAAGAATTGTCCTGGGATTTAACGCCATCTTTATTTCAAAATTTGGTGTGTCTTTTGGGTAGTCTTGTCTTAGATTAGGTCTTTCAGTTTTTCTCTTAAGACTGGTTTTGTGTCTGTGAAGTTTCTGAGCTGTTTTTTGTCTGTGAAACCATGTATTCTTCCATCAAACCGGAAAGTGAGTTTTGCTGGGTATAGTATTCTGGGTGAAGCATTCATTTCATTCAGTCTTGTCACAATATCCCACCACTGCTTTCTGGCATTGAGCGTTTCTGGTGACAGGTCTGCTGTAAATCTCAGGGAAGCTTGCTTGAACATGATTTCCCCTTTTGATCTTGCTGTTTTCAGAATTCTGTCTCTATCTGTGGGATTTGTCATTGTGACTAGGATGTGTCTTGGGGTGGTTTTTCTGGGGTCTCTTTTGGTTGGTACTCTTCGGGCATGCAGGATTTGATCACATATATTCTTTAGCTCTGGAAGTTTCTCTTTAATGATGTTCTTGACCATTGATTCTTCCTGGAAATTTTCTTCCTGGGTCTCTGGGACTCCAATGATTCTTAAGTTTTTTCTGTTGATCTTATCATAGACTTCTATTTTCGTCTGTTCCCATTCTTTGACTAATTTTTCCATTGTCTGCTCATTTGCTTTAAGTTTTTTGTCCAATCTCTCCTGCTGTATGGAATTGTTATGTATCTCATCTTCCACAGCACCAAGTCTATTCTCAGCTTCTGATACCCTGTCCCAGAGCTTATCCATTTTGTCATTCACTTCGTTTACTGAGTTTTTCAGGCCTGTTAGTTGACATGTTATTTCAGTTTGGAGTTTTGTCATATCTGCCTTCATATTTTCTTGGTTCTTATTAGTGTTCTGTTCAACTCGATCCATGGTTTCTTGGAGTCTGTTGAGCACCTTCCATATTGCTAGTCTGAAGTCCTTATCTGAGAGGTTGATTAGTTGTTCAGTCATTATCTGGTCCTCAGAATTGTCATCTTCATTCTCTATGTCTGATGCTGGCCTGCGCTGTTTCCCCATTGTCACATTTGTATTGTGGGTTTTTCTACGTGTTGTAGTGGTATTCATTGTCTATATGATGTAGGCAGCACACTCCTCTGGCTCCTCCCTTTCTGGATGGGCTGACTTGCCTCTAAGGGAGGGGAGTCCTCCGTGGATGAAGCCTCACACTGGGTCAAATCTTAGGCCCGAGCATGTAACAGAGAAGACAGTCCAGAGAGAAATGTTTGCTTCTGTGATATAGCGCCGTTCTTAGTGTGATTTTTCCTTCTTGTTGCAATGGAGTTCTTTCCTTAGAAAGAGTGCACGGCCGCGTAGCGAAGCGGAGTGGCCATGCTCCGCTGGAGCCTCTTTTTGCCCCACTCGCAAGAGTTTCACGCAAGAGGACAGTAGACAGACATAGACAGGTCACACTCACAGTCTTTCACAGCTGAGCCCCACTGGGCCGGTGTACTTTCGCGGATTTTCCCCGCCTGGTGTCACACACAGGGAGCCAGCTTTTGCAAAGGATAGCCGGTTTTTATGCTCTGAAGTCCCTCCCTGAAAATGGCGTCTGGGCGAGCGAGGTTTCTGGAGGCTCTTTTTGCCCCACTCGCAAGAGTTTCACGCAAGAGGACAGTAGACAGACATAGACAGGTCACACTCACAGTCTTTCACAGCTGAGCCCCACTGGGCCGGTGTACTTTCGCGGATTTTCCCCGCCTGGTGTCACACACAGGGAGCCAGCTTTTGCAAAGGATAGCCGGTTTTTATGCTCTGAAGTCCCTCCCTGAAAATGGCGTCTGGGCGAGCGAGGTTTCTGGAGGCTCTTTTTGCCCCACTCGCAAGAGTTTCACGCAAGAGGACAGTAGACAGACATAGACAGGTCACACTCACAGTCTTTCACAGCTGAGCCCCACTGGGCCGGTGTACTTTCGCGGATTTTCCCCGCCTGGTGTCACACACAGGGAGCCAGCTTTTGCCCAACCACCTAATTTTTGATAAAGGAGCAGGAAATCCTAAATGGAACAGGGAAAGCCTCTTCAACAAGTGGTGTTGGCACAATTGGATAGCCACTTGCAAAAAATCGAACTTAGACCCCCAGCTAACATCATCTACGATGGTAAAATCCAAATGGATTAAAGACCTCGACATCAGCCCCCAAACCATAAGATATATAGAACAGCACATAGGCAAAACACTCCAGGACATTACAGGCATCTTCAAGGAGGAAACTGCACTCTCAAAGCAAGTGAAAGCAGAGATTAACAGATGGGAATATATTAAGCTGAGAAGCTTCTGCACCTCAAAGGAAATAGTGCCCAGGATACAAGAGCCACCCACTGAGTGGGAGAAACTATTCACCCAATACCCATCAGATAAGGGGCTAATCT